>NC_092346.1:95680393-95980393 GCF_963676685.1 Mytilus edulis
GTATGTAAAGGGAACTGAAGGGTTATATTACCAAAGACATAATCATATCTACCCTGCATTACTATCACATGTACCAGGGTATGTAAAGGAACTGAAGGGTATATTACCAAAGACATAATCATATCTACCCTGCATTACTATCACATGTACCAGGGTATGTAAAGGAACTGAAGGGTATATTACCAAAGACATAATCATATCTACCCTGCATTACTATCACATGTACCAGGGTATGTAAAGGAACTGAAGGGTATATTACCAAAGACATAATCATATCTACCCTGCATTACTATCACATGTACCAGGGTATGTAAAGGAACTGAAGGGTATATTACCAAAGACATAATCATATCTACCCTGCATTACTATCACATGTACCAGGGTATGTAAAGGAACTGAAGGGTATATTACCAAAGACATAATCATATCTACCCTGCATTACTATCACATGTACCAGGGTATGTAAAGGAACTGAAGGGTATATTACCAAAGACATAATCATATCTACCCTGCATTACTATCACATGTACCAGGGTATGTAAAGGAACTGAAGGGTATATTACCAAAGACATAATCATATCTACCCTGCATTACTATCACATGTACCAGGGTATATAAAGGAACTGAAGGGTATATTACCAAAGACATAATCATATCTACCCTGCATTACTATCACATGTACCAGGGTATGTAAAGGAACTGAAGGGTATATTACCAAAGACATAATCATATCTACCCTGCATTACTATCACATGTACCAGGGTATGTAAAGGAACTGAAGGGTATATTACCAAAGACATAATCATATCTACCCTGCATTACTATCACATGTACCAGGGTATATAAAGGAACTGAAGGGTATATTACCAAAGACATAATCATATCTACCCTGCATTACTATCACATTTACCAGGGTATATAAAGGAACTGAAGGGTATATTACCAAAGACATAATCATATCTACCCTGCATTACTATCACATGTACCAGGGTATATAAAGGAACTGAAGGGTATATTACCAAAGACATAATCATATCTACCCTGCATTACTATCACATGTACCAGGGTATATAAAGGATCTGAAGGGTATATTACCAAAGACATAATCATATCTACCCTGCATTACTATCACATGTACCAGGGTATATAAAGGAACTGAAGGGTATAATACCAAAGACATAATCATATCTACCCTGCATTACTGTCACATGTACCAGGGTATATAAAGGAACTGAAGGGTATATTACCAAAGACATAATCATATCTACCCTGCATTACTATCACATGTACCAGGGTATGTAAAGGAACTGAAGGGTATATTACCAAAGACATAATCATATCTACCCTGCATTACTATCACATGTACCAGGGTATATAAAGGAACTGAAGGGTATATTACCAAAGACATAATCATATCTACCCTGCATTACTATCACATGTACCTGGGTATATAAAGGAACTGAAGGGTATATTACCAAAGACATAATCATATCTACCCTGCATTACTATCACATGTACCAGGGTATGTAAAGGAACTGAAGGGTATATTACCAAAGACATAATCATATCTACCCTGCATTACTATCACATGTACCAGGGTATGTAAAGGAACTGAAGGGTATATTACCAAAGACATAATCATATCTCTACCCTGCATTACTATCACATGTACCAGGGTATATAAAGGAACTGAAGGGTATATTACCAAAGACATAATCATATCTACCCTGCATTACTATCACATGTACCAGGGTATGTAAAGGAACTGAAGGGTATATTACCAAAGACATAATCATATCTACCCTGCATTACTATCACATGTACCAGGGTATATAAAGGAACTGAAGGGTATATTACCAAAGACATAATCATATCTACCCTACATTACTATCACATGTACCAGGGTATATAAAGGAACTGAAGGGTATATTACCAAAGACATAATCATATCTACCCTGCATTACTATCACATGTACCAGGGTATGTAAAGGAACTGAAGGGTATATTACCAAAGACATAATCATATCTACCCTGCATTACTATCACATGTACCAGGGTATGTAAAGGAACTGAAGGGTATATTACCAAAGACATAATCATATCTACCCTGCATTACTATCACATGTACCAGGGTATGTAAAGGAACTGAAGGGTATATTACCAAAGACATAATCATATCTACCCTGCATTACTATCACATGTACCAGGGTATATAAAGGAACTGAAGGGTATATTACCAAAGACATAATCATATCTACCCTGCATTACTGTCACATGTACCAGGGTATATAAAGGAACTGAAGGGTATATTACCAAAGACATAATCATATCTACCCTGCATTACTATCACATACCAGGGTATGTAAAGGAACTGAAGGGTATATTACCAAAGACATAATCATATCTACCCTGCATTACTATCACATGTACCAGGGTATATAAAGGATCTGAAGGGTATATTACCAAAGACATAATCATATCTACCCTACATTACTATCACATGTACCAGGGTATGTAAAGGAACTGAAGGGTATATTACCAAAGACATAATCATATCTACCCTGCATTACTATCACATGTACCTGGGTATGTAAAGGAACTGAAGGGTATATTACCAAAGACATAATCATATCTACCCTGCATTACTATCACATGTACCAGGGTATGTAAAGGAACTGAAGGGTATATTACCAAAGACATAATCATATCTACCCTGCATTACTATCACATGTACCAGGGTATGTAAAGGAACTGAAGGGTATATTACCAAAGACATAATCATATCTACCCTGCATTACTATCACATGTACCAGGGTATATAAAGGAACTGAAGGGTATATTACCAAAGACATAATCATATCTACCCTGCATTACTATCACATGTACCAGGGTATGTAAAGGAACTGAAGGGTATATTACCAAAGACATAATCATATCTACCCTGCATTACTATCACATGTACCAGGGTATGTAAAGGAACTGAAGGGTATATTACCAAAGACATAATCATATCTACCCTGCATTACTATCACATGTACCAGGGTATGTAAAGGAACTGAAGGGTATATTACCAAAGACATAATCATATCTACCCTACATTACTATCACATGTACCAGGGTATATAAAGGAACTGAAGGGTATATTACCAAAGACATAATCATATCTACCCTGCATTACTATCACATGTACCAGGGTATGTAAAGGAACTGAAGGGTATATTACCAAAGACATAATCATATCTACCCTGCATTACTATCACATGTACCAGGGTATATAAAGGAACTGAAGGGTATATTACCAAAGACATAATCATATCTACCCTGCATTACTATCACATGTACCAGGGTATGTAAAGGAACTGAAGGGTATATTACCAAAGACATAATCATATCTACCCTGCATTACTATCACATGTACCAGGGTATGTAAAGGAACTGAAGGGTATATTACCAAAGACATAATCATATCTACCCTGCATTACTATCACATGTACCAGGGTATATAAAGGAACTGAAGGGTATATTACCAAAGACATAATCATATCTACCCTGCATTACTATCACATACCAGGGTATGTAAAGGAACTGAAGGGTATATTACCAAAGACATAATCATATCTACCCTGCATTACTATCACATGTACCAGGGTATATAAAGGATCTGAAGGGTATATTACCAAAGACATAATCATATCTACCCTACATTACTATCACATGTACCAGGGTATGTAAAGGAACTGAAGGGTATATTACCAAAGACATAATCATATCTACCCTGCATTACTATCACATGTACCAGGGTATATAAAGGAACTGAAGGGTATATTACCAAAGACATAATCATATCTACCCTGCATTACTATCACATGTACCAGGGTATGTAAAGGAACTGAAGGGTATATTACCAAAGACATAATCATATCTACCCTGCATTACTATCACATGTACCAGGGTATGTAAAGGAACTGAAGGGTATATTACCAAAGACATAATCATATCTACCCTGCATTACTATCACATGTACCAGGGTATATAAAGGAACTGAAGGGTATATTACCAAAGACATAATCATATCTACCCTGCATTACTATCACATGTACCAGGGTATATAAAGGAACTGAAGGGTATATTACCAAAGACATAATCATATCTACCCTGCATTACTATCACATGTACCAGGGTATGTAAAGGAACTGAAGGGTATATTACCAAAGACATAATCATATCTACCCTGCATTACTATCACATGTACCAGGGTATATAAAGGAACTGAAGGGTATATTACCAAAGACATAATCATATCTACCCTACATTACTATCACATGTACCAGGGTATATAAAGGAACTGAAGGGTATATTACCAAAGACATAATCATATATACCCTGCATTACTATCACATGTACCAGGGTATGTAAAGGAACTGAAGGGTATATTACCAAAGACATAATCATATCTACCCTACATTACTATCACATGTACCAGGGTATGTAAAGGAACTGAAGGGTATATTACCAAAGACATAATCATATCTACCCTGCATTACTATCACATGTACCAGGGTATATAAAGGAACTGAAGGGTATATTACCAAAGACATAATCATATCTACCCTGCATTACTATCACATGTACCAGGGTATATAAAGGAACTGAAGGGTATATTACCAAAGACATAATCATATCTACCCTGCATTACTATCACATGTACCAGGGTATGTAAAGGAACTGAAGGGTATATTACCAAAGACATAATCATATCTACCCTGCATTACTATCACATGTACCAGGGTATATAAAGGAACTGAAGGGTATATTACCAAAGACATAATCATATCTACCCTGCATTACTATCACATGTACCAGGGTATGTAAAGGAACTGAAGGGTATATTACCAAAGACATAATCATATCTACCCTGCATTACTATCACATGTACCTGGGTATATAAAGGAACTGAAGGGTATATTACCAAAGACATAATCATATCTACCCTGCATTACTGTCACATGTTCCAGGGTATGTAAAGGAACTGAAGGGTATATTACCAAAGACATAATCATATCTACCCTACATTACTATCACATGTACCAGGGTATGTAAAGGAACTGAAGGGTATATTACCAAAGACATAATCATATCTACCCTGCATTACTATCACATGTACCAGGGTATGTAAAGGAACTGAAGGGTATATTACCAAAGACATAATCATATCTACCCTGCATTACTATCACATGTACCAGGGTATGTAAAGGAACTGAAGGGTATATTACCAAAGACATAATCATATCTACCCTGCATTACTATCACATGTACCAGGGTATATAAAGGAACTGAAGGGTATATTACCAAAGACATAATCATATCTACCCTGCATTACTATCACATGTACCAGGGTATATAAAGGAACTGAAGGGTATATTACCAAAGACATAATCATATCTACCCTGCATTACTATCACATGTACCAGGGTATATAAAGGAACTGAAGGGTATATTACCAAAGACATAATCATATCTACCCTGCATTACTATCACATGTACCAGGGTATATAAAGGAACTGAAGGGTATATTACCAAAGACATAATCATATCTACCCTGCATTACTATCACATGTACCAGGGTATATAAAGGAACTGAAGGGTATATTACCAAAGACATAATCATACATGTATCTACCCTGCATTACTATCACATACAATGTATATAGAGAACCTATATATATACAGACTAATTTTAGACATTACGTTATACATCCACTGACATAAAGTAAGCATGTTTGCCTTTAGTGCTAGATTCTCTGGTTTAATCCTCAGTTTGATCAAACTAGATACACTTACAGCCTTGGTTGTCTCCTGCCTCATGGTAGGATACTTGCCTTTAGTGCTAGATTCTGAGGTTTAATCCTCAATCGGATCAACCAAAGACTTATTGCCTTGGTTTTTCTCATGGTAGCCATAGGATGCTTGTCTTTAGTGCGGGACTCTCTGGTTAAATCTCTGGTTAAATCTTCAATCAAACCAAAGACTTATATCCTTGGTTGTCTCATTGTAGGATGCTGAACTTTGGTGAAGCATTCTGATTTATTTTTCAATCTGATCAAACCAGAAACCTTTGTTGTCACATGGTAGGATGATTGCCCTCAGTACTGGAGTCTTGGTTTTATCCCCAGTCTGATCAAACCTAAGACTTACTGCTTTGGTTGTCTCATGGTAGGATGATTGCCCTCAGTACTGGAGTCTTGGTTTTATCCCCAGTCTGATCAAACCTAAGACTTACTGCTTTGGTTGTCTCATGGTAGGATGATTGCCCTCAATACTGGAGTCTTGTTTTTATCCCCAGTCTGATCAAACCGAAGACTTACTGCTTTGGTTGTCTCATGGTAGGATGATTGCCCTCAGTACTGGAGTCTTGTTTTTATCCCCAGTCTGATCAAACCTAAGACTTACTGCTTTAGTTGTCTCAGGGTAGGATGGTTGTCCTCAGGACTGGAGTCTTGGTTTTATCCCCAGTCTGATCAAACCTAAGACTTACTGCTTTGGTTGTCTCTTGGTAGGATGATTGCCCTCAATACTGGAGTCTTGTTTTTATCCCCAGTCTGATCAAACCTAAGACTTACTGCTTTAGTTGTCTCAGGGTACGATGATTGCCCTCAGTACTGGAGTCTTGGTTTTATCCCCAGTCTGATCAAACCTAAGACTTACTGCTTTGGTTGTCTCATGGTAGGATGATTGCCCTCAATACTGGAGTCTTGTTTTTATCCCCAGTCTGATCAAACCGAAGACTTACTGCTTTGGTTGTCTCATGGTAGGATGATTGCCCTCAGTACTGGAGTCTTGTTTTTATCCCCAGTCTGATCAAACCTAAGACTTACTGCTTTGGTTGTCTCATGGTAGGATGCTTGCTTTAAGTGCAGGAGTCTCGGTTTGTTCCTCAATCGGATCCAGCTAAAGACTTGCAACCTTGGTTTTCTCAGGGTAGAATGCTTGCCTCAAGTGCAGGAGTTCCTGGATTTTATTTTCAGTCAGATCACATCAATTACTTGCAAATTGCTTTTTACTGCTTCTCCACTCAGCTTGGATTTATCATTAGTAAGAGCAAAGACTGATGGTTTCGTCAGAGCCTTCCTGAATAATGCCTGATATTATATGTAACATAACGTATTATACATTATAAACCTAAATGTCTTTAATTGTTTCCTCTGGATATAAAACTGCCATTAAATCAAAACAATTCACAAGAGATTGAAAAAATTCTGAGTTAAAGTGGAAATTTAACAAAAATGTATATTTTACAGGAAGAATGCTGGTCAGTTTGTGCACAACAAAGCAGAAGGACTGTATACCTGTGTGGTTTGTGGGAACCAGTTATTTTCGTCGGAAACAAAGTTTAATTCTGGATCAGGATGGCCTTCATTTTATAATGCTATAGACAATGACAGGATAAAGCTGGTAAAAGACACTTCACATGGTAGGTATATACATGTACGGTCCATGTTACAAATGGTAAATATCCTGCAGGGTCCATGGGGTCTTAGATACACAGAGCCCGTGTTTAGGATGGTCAATAAGCAGGGCCCATGTTTAGGATGGTCAATAATTATAAGCAGCGCCCTTGTTTATGATGGTAAATATGCAGGGCCCATGTTTAGAATGGTAAATAACCAGGACCCATTTACAGGACGGTAGATAACCTGTGTGGTCCATGTTAAGGATGGTTGGCCTATAGGATAGTAGATAACCAGGGTCCATGTTTAGAATTGTAGGTCTATAGGGTCCATGTTAAGGATATCAGATCAGGCCCCATGTTTAGGATGATAGGTCTATATGGTTTATGTTAAGGACAATTCATAACCAGGTTCCATGTTTAGAATGGTATGTCTATAGGGTCGATGTTAAGGATATCAAATCAGGGCCCATGTTTAGGATGGTAGAGCTGTATGGTTTATGTTAAGGACAGTACATAACCAAGGCCCATGTTTAGGATGGTAGATCTATAGGGTCCATGTTTAGGATGGTAGGTCTATAGGGTCCATGATAAGGATAGGACATTACCAGGGTCAATGTTTATAGTGGTAGATAACTAGGGTCCAGTGAGAATAACATGGTCCACATGTGTGCACCTGTTGTGTTGTTGAAATATATATATATATACACGAACACAACATGTATACATAAAACAAGTCTAAAAGGGTACAACATCACCAAAAATAACAATTAAAACGAACAATATGTTAAATATTTCGAATAATAGATATCCTTCATCAGTATGATCCCAATGTAAAATGAATCATGTCTATCTATTCTGATCATACTATCACAATCTTGAATTTTATACAATAAAACAGTTAAAGCGAACATCAGAGACCCTGATACAATTTTCAAATTTCCAAACACAGCGCAAAGACCGCAAAGATATGCAAGCTGCTAAAATAAGATAATTATTTGCAATATGAACTGGCACAACTCTGAAAATTCTAAAGGTGATGACAGTTAAGATGTTACAACACCTGCAGGGAAATACAGTCGCAATAATTTTAAATAAACAACCCTAACCAATCTAAGCTGGTATAATATTTAAAATATGACAACGGTAAGGCAATTGCAACATCCCAAATATATAGTAATTTATATTTTAATGATTAGAAAAATGAGTAATAATTTTTTTACTAAGGTTAATTAAATAATTGAACGTGGCTACGTACTTGTACATCCCTGCCAACTCTGTAATTAAAACTAGTATAATTCAAAAATTCCTGAAATGTGTAAGAGTCCAGTACGGAAGCTGGAGTTACTGGACACAAGTGATGGCAGGAAAATGAGTGATAGTAGGGAAAATGAGTGACTCTTCTATGCTTTTTCATTAATGCCCTCTGGGGAAACTGTCCTGAGCTTTCTTATCCAAAAACTTTCCAGTGCAAGTCTTTCAGCCCTTGACCAATCCTCGTTGTCATCTATGATGGTGATGGTAAGGTTTCTTAGATCAGCTTTGGGGTTCCCAGGTGATCTCAAATGACGACTTGCAGGTGTAGTCACTACGATGACTTTAGTGTACTGTATCATAATTATATGACGTAAGATTTATCGTTGACTATTTCTTCAGTCATTTCATATATATATATATTTATGTAAATATATTGTTAAATCCAACTTAAGCTTACTGCATTGATCATGTTGATTTCACACATAAAGGGTTAACTCCTGTCATCATACAGAAAGCAATCACAAAAGTTATATTTCAAATAAGAAATGTTTTACAAGATATAATTTATACAGTGTTTAATGTGGTTTTGCATTTGTTGATGCCCAAAAAAAATCTACAATAAATTTAAACTTGCAACTTAATTGAAGTTTATCAGCATTAAGTCAACACAGTGTTTATTACTTAATTATTCGGTAATACACAGAAACATTTAATCATTTATATGTTTGTGATTCTTCATGCATGCACTTTTGAAATGAATTAGATTGGAATATATTCAAAAGTTGATTCATAAGACCTTCTGGTAATACTCCCATTCTTATTTAAATAAAAGACAAATCAAGCCATATATTTTTATCTAAAAGATATAACTGATTTTGCTTTTAATTACTAGTATTGATGAATTACTAAACAATATTTAAGATTTGATCCCTTATTTACTTTTAATGTTATCATGGTTACTGTAAGATCTAGAATAATGATGAAAAAGAAATTAGGAGAAAAAACAGTCCAAATGACTTCTTTTGATTACCCCCCTTTGAATGGCATGCAGCACTTCCCATTCTTTCCTGGTCAAAATTTGTTGTAAACAAATGTTTGTTTACTTCTTAGGTATGGTCAGAGTGGAAGTGACTTGTGCCAAATGTGGGGCACATTTAGGGCATGTCTTTGATGATGGTCCCCCGCCAACTGGAAACAGATACTGCATGAATTCTGCAGCTCTCAACTTTATGAAAAAAGAGGACATAAAACTAAAATCAGAATTATGAAATAAAATTATTGAAGTTTTTTTCATTTCAAATTTGATAATGGCAGTTTTGTTATAGTTATTTATTTATTTATTGTCCCTTCCTTCTCCTAGGCAGTGGGGATTACAGAAATTGTGTATGACCATCTGTTTGAGACCAGAAAGCTTGCATACTTAGTAGAATTATTTGTCTTTCTTCTCCCTTGTCAGCTTAATTTGAAAAATTTTACAGAAGTAATGGGACTTTGACCATGAGTTCAAGAAATGAGAAACTTTAACTGTTGTATTTAAGGCATGTAAATTGTACATTGAATAATCTGTATTCCTTGTTTGATTTCCTCTAAACTTAACATTACTGTGGGGATTGAGGAAAGGAACCTCCCAGTGAAACATGACATATTTCTAAAAAATATCTTTGAATGAAGCAATAAATTTAATTATGCAAATTATCTGAGTGTAAAAGTTTAGCTTGAGGTCTTTTTCTTCTGGAATAGAAACTAGAAACACTGTTGAAAACAACAAACACTGAATTTGAGGAGCCACAGCTGCTTTTGAGAACCTATTAACCAATCCTTTTAAAGAAATGGAGGTCAGGTTTAATATTGGTGATTTGCACTTTTTTTTTGGAGAGTTCGGCTCCTTGATTGATTGGAGAATTGCTTTTATGTTGATTCCATATAGACTTAAAAGTGTTGATCCAATCATTTTCAAATTTTGATATGTTATTTCTCATGAAAAAGTGGAGGACCACAATGGTTTTGAAGACTTTAATTTTAATAAAAGGAGATGTAAGATATCAACAGTTACCTAACAAATAGATGCAGCAAATCACGATCTGTTTTGATAGATTAACAGCAACTGAGCATATGATTCTTCATCAAATGACATGAGTTTAAAACATATGACATGGTCTATTTGTGTGACAAGCATATAATATGACATTGGTCTTCCTCATTTGTTTTCAATACCTTATGAACATTAAAAAAAAAAAAAAGAGGAGTATTTGAAAAAGAATAAATCATAAAAAATTATAATTGTATTAGTTGTTGAGGTTTGGATGAAATTCTTAAAAGTAAGTTTTTACATTTATTAAAATTTGCATGTGTGGTTAGAAGACAAATGAAAATTACAAATTGTAAACCAGTGAAAATGTCAGAACAAGAAAAAAATACTTGTTATAGAAAACAGTGAAAACAAATATTTATAGATAAATTAATAGACTAATGTTGGTTTCAGGTATGCAGAGATTAGAGGCTAAATGTGTAGACTGTGGTGCTCATTTAGGTCATGTATTTGATGACGGTCCAAAGCCATCACAAGTTAGATACTGTGTTAATTCTGCTTCCATGTGCTTTAAAAAACATACAACTGTGTGACAACAAAGCGTTACAGATGGAATTTAAATGGCATCCATATCTTGACATGTGAAAAAACTACAGAACATTAAAGAAAGAGTTAACACATATGACCGCTATTCTAAACTTGCATTAATGCTTAATCATAAGATATTTTTTTGCTTTTGCTTTTTCCAATGAACTTAATATAATCTTATCTTTAGTATTGAAAATTGAATTTGAAAACTTGTCCTGTGAGCATGAATACAGTAATTTGACACATACATGTATATATCTTTTATTGTAAATGACCACTAGGCTCAATACTAATATATATATTACACACAAAGAGTCATAACTCTTACTACAAATTCTACCTCTCTTCTTATTTTTCCCAGCTGTTAAGTTTATTTCAACTGTAGTATGTATTGAATCCGGTTATTGATTATGTTCTAATTTTTGTAGCAATATTAAAGTGCAATTGTCTGATTACGATTTTGAGTGCATATGTTTAGATTTAATGTGCACTGATTGTTTTTGGTACTTTGAATTTATTTTCTCCACCTTTATACATAAGATTTACATGTTTTTACACAATTTGAATTTGACTAAGAGAAGGGTTTGCTCTTGGAATCCCTCACTTTGGAACCAAAGCTGTTACCTTTCTATCTATTTAAGTTTATATGACATGAAAAGTAATTAAAAGTGCCTTTAATTTGTACTCAAACAATTTATGGAACAGTCCTATACAAATTTGGTATGATGTTTTGGGACAGATTAATGTTGTATATAAAACTCATGAAGTTGTGTATAAACTTATTTTCTACATTTGTAGTACATTTATTGCAGTCAAAAATAATAGGAGAAACAAAGTAATCATTATTATTTTCTTACATTAAAGTTTAACTAGAAAAGGTTGAAATGGGTTTCAATTTATTTTAAGATTTGAATAAATAAACTTTATGACAAGCATAGCAGGAGCATAATCTTTTTAAAAAAATAGTGGTGATTTGGAATTTGCCTAACTTGTAAATAGCTTATGCTTATTGTTTTATTATTAATATGTAATGTGGTAAAGATTAGCCATAGTGCCAATATATGCATGGTTTGTTAATACATTGTAATTACATGATTGTAACTTATGGTATGCTATTAGAAGGAACCTATTCTTTTTATATATTTCATTTGTGTTTTTTTTCATTATTTTTGGAGTTAATTATGAATTATTTCATTATTGATCAGAAGTCGGTTTCACAAAAATGCATATTGGACATTTCAGTATACTTACGATCAATCCCAGTCGTAAGTTTTTTTTGTGAAATCGACTCCAGAGGCCTAACTTCCAAACTTACAACAAAAAATGATGACATACCTTTGTTTTAAATCATAGTTTTAGTTCATAAGATCAATAATTCTTATATAAACAAAAGCAAAATAGGAGAAACATATTATTCATTCTTTTGATATTGAGTATTACATGTATAATATTGATTGCAATGAAATATTGTGTGATTTTCAAGTCAAATGAAAACCTAACAATTTAAGTAAAATAAATCCTAAAATTTTCTACTCTGAAATGCATTCTCAAGTTCTCAGAAAGTAGTGCTCATGAAAAGATCATAGTAATAATGTATAGTTAAGTTCCTTGTGAGGTTAAACTTATTTACATTAAAAGTCAATGTTTTAAGTAAAAAGAAAATCTTAATCCAAAAACTCAAAACATGAAAAAAATATATGAATTCCTCTGAACAAAAATGACATCACTAAATTAATGTGTTGATAGATTACTTTATGGATATTTTTTTTTAATTTTAGGCGATTATTTTATTCCAAAAATATTTTCCTAATATATAATTAATTTAAAGAAAATGTAATTAAACATGCAAAAGGTTGTACTTATATTGAATATTTTGGCTTGACATGTTTTTATGTGCATATTACTCACATGTCTAGGAGAAAATCCCTTATTTACAGAGAAGTTATATGATAAAAATGTCAGTCAGCTAATAAAATTAAAGAGACATGGTTATTTTAATGGTATTTTTTTCTTATACTGGCTTTTTTCTACAAACTTATGTGATAAATTCAGATGTGGTTGCATAAATGTAACATACTGGTTATTGGTAATAACTGTATATTTTGACTATGTATAGTAATAGAGATGTCTTTACCATCCATGTACAATTAAAACTTATCATTGGTTGTTTATAAACCATTGACTTTTGAGATTATTATATGTTGAAGTTTAAATAATAGTTGCTCTGTAAAGGATGACACTGGAACGCTAGACATTTGAAGTTATCATGAAATAAACTCCAATTGATTATCATAAAGTTTATATGTTTGCCTGAATTAGAATTTTGTTATGACCTTGAACTTGAAAATATTGACAAATTTGGTGTATTATATACCGTTATTTGACAGAGGATGTACTTATATAGATAATTATATTTATTTGATGTGTTAGCTGTGCTCACAGATTTTTATGTAACTTTTAATTGTTTATTTAATTTGTTAACTAGTCTCAGATTTTATTTGTTAATTTTTATTAGACCACTAAAATTTGCGGCCATATAATGGTATGGTAATGTTGTCTTGGTCCTCAGTCAATAACATGAGTACAAGTGTTTGGATATCTATAAAATTGTACAAAAATATTCCATACCACAAAAGGAAGGTTGGGATTGATTTTGGGGGTAATTGCCCTAAGTGCTTAAGATCATGAAGATTGTACCACAAAGATTCCACAACACAAAAGTAAGGTTGGATTGAAAGTTTTCAAGGGGGTCCAAATTAGATTGCAAAATAAAACTTTGATAGATTTCAATATGCTACATCTAATAATGTATTTTGGATTTAAGTTTTGGAACCATTTTTCAAATTTGCTCCATATCTGGGTTCAAAGGGTCTAAAATTAAACTGAGTTAGATTTCAACAAAAATTAAATGGGAGGGAGCTTTTGGTATGTAATTGTATATTTATATGACACTTCTTTTTTTAAGTTACCAGATTTAACCATATTGAGAATTGCAATGAATATAAGGACTGATCATCAACATGACCAAATGCAGATTTCTGTTAGCAGCTTTATAATTATATCTATTTATATCTGTAAGTCTCTTTATAGTATGTTTTTTTTTTTGAGGTTTTGCTATTCCATTGTAAGCTTGACATATCTTATAGGAACAATAGATCTCAGATAAACCTCTCCACTGTTATTGTGCTGTATGAAGAATGTAAAAGTCATAATCTTCAAAATTTAATGTGCCATATTCAATTATAAATAAATATAATAGTTTTACATGATTCAATTGACTAAGATATTTACCTAATGAATAACTTGAAATTTACAGCTTACAAGATGTTCTTTTTTTTTTTTAAAGTTTAATGTCATCTTTGATTAATTAGTGCTGTAATTTTATGAAATTTTAGCTATCTTGTTTAATAGATGGATCCAGGACTAAGCAGAGCATTGATATATAGAACTAGAAAGCACAAATGCTTATCTAAGGTGTAAATTAAAGATTTGTCAGTTGGACTTTCACATGACTGATTAAAATTGTTGATGCAATTAGCCTCCATTTGGGGGGAAATTGTTTTATTTTACAACGTTTACCATATTTAAGATAATTTTATGTACTAGTTGTTTTATTTTGTATTTTCCCAATGTTTTTCTTGATTTTCTGATTGTTGATTATAAAATAAATGAAAATATTTGCTATGCTTAAATATATATGTTGTAAGTTATCTTTAGACATCATTTGCACGCTATGGTAAGGTATCTCCTAATTGAACTGCTAATACTATATGGAATATTGTCACTGTATGCTCCTGTTACCACATGTGAAGAAGGATCTGCCTACCCTTCAGGGGCAAATGAGATAATCCCTCCTTTTTGTTTGGATTCTTGTTGCTCAGGGTTCGTACTAAGCTTGACATTCTTGATATTCTTGAATATCCTAGAAGGTAAATGTAAATTAACACCAATAAAAATCCAAGACAATAAAACTAAAATCGAAATAGTCAACATGTTCTTCTTTTTTAGCTCACCTGGCCTAAAAGGCCAAGTGAGCTTTTCTCATCACTTGGCGTCCGTCTTTACTTTTACAAAAAGCTTCTCCTCTGAAACTACTGGGCCAAATTAAACCAAACTTGGCCACAATTATCATTGGGTATCTAGTTTAAAAAATGTGTCCCGTGACCCGGCCAACCATCCAAGATGGCCGCCATGCCTAAAAATAGAACATAGGGGAAAAATGCGGTTTTTGGCTTATAACTCAAAAACCAAAGCATTTAGAGCAAATCTGACATCGGGTAGAATTGTTAAACAGGTGAAGATCTATCTGCCCTGAAATTTTCAGATGAATCGGATAACCCGTTGTTGGGTTGCTGCCCCTGAATTAGTAATTTTAAGGAAATTTTGCTGTTTTTGGTTATTATCTTGAATATTATTATAGATAGAGATAAACAGTAAACAGCAATAATGTTCAGCAAAGTAAGATTTACAAATAAGTCTACATGACTGAAATGGTCAGTTGACCCCTTTAGGAGTTATTGCCCTTTATAGTCAATTTTTAACCATTTTTCGTAAATCTTAGTAATATTTTTCAAAAATCTTTTCCTCTGAAACTACTGGGCCAAATTAATCCAAACTTGGCCACAATCACCTTTTGGGTTAGTAGTTTGAAAAATGTGTCCGGTGACCCGGCCGTCAAACAAAGATGGCCGCCATGGCTAAAAATAGAACATGGGATAAAATGCAGTTTTTGGCTTATAACTCAAAACAAAAAAGCATTTAGAGCAAATCTGACACGGGGTAAAATTGTTTATTAGTTCAAGATCTATCTGCCCTGAAATTTTAAGATAAATCGGACAACCCGTTATTGGGTTGCTGCCCCTGAATTAGTAATTTTAAGGAAATTTTGCTGTTTTTGGTTATTATCTTGAATATTATTATAGATAGAGATAAACAGTAAACAGCAATAATGTTCAGCAAAGTAAGATTTACAAATAAGTCAACATGACTGAAATGGTCAGTTGACCCCTTTAGGAGTTATTGCCCTTTATAGTCAATTTTTAACCATTTTTCGTAAATCTTAGTAATCTTTTACAAAAATCTTCTCCTCTGAAACTACTTGGCCAAATTAATCCAAACTTTGCTACAATGATCTTTTGGGTTAGTAGTTTTAAAAATGTGTCCGGTGACCCGGCCATCCAACCAAGATGGCCCCCATGGCTAAAAATAGAACATGGGGTAAAATGCAGTTTTTGGCTTATCACTCAAAACCCAAAGCATTTAGAGCAAATCTGACGGGGTAAAATTGTTTATCAGGTCAACATTTATCTGCTCTGAAATTTTTAGATGAATCGGACAACCCGTTGTTGGGTTGCTGACCCTGAATTGTTAGTTTTAAGGAAATTTTGCTGTTTTTGGTCATTATCTTGAATATTATTATTGATAGAGATAAACAACAATAATGTTCAGCAAGCTAAGATTTACAAATAAGTCACATGACCGAAATGGTCAATTGACCCCATTAGGAGTTGTTCTTTATAGTTAATTTTTAACAATTTTCATAAAATTTGTAAATTTTTACTAACATTTTTCCACTGAAACTAATGGGCCAAGTTCATTATAGATAGAGATAATTTTAAGCAGCAAGAATGTTCAGTAAAGTAAGATGTACAAACACATCACCATCACCAAAACACAATTTTGTCATGAATCCATCTGCTTCCTTTAATATTCACATAGACCAAGGTGAGTGACACAGGCTCTTTAGAGCCTCTAGTTATATGTTGGTTGTGTTAAAACAATAATAATGGTACATCAGAAAATAGTACTTTAAGAGTCGAAACGGAGATCAAGAAGGATCAGAAGATTAAGTTCAGTGCAACAAGATGTCACTTGTTTTGTTTCACCAAACTAAGGGGTATTGATAGGTAATTCGTGCAAGTTTCGAATTTAGGTACAAAAAATCGTCTTTGTCGTGTTTGGCCCATTTTTTTTTTATAATTTCCGATATTCAATGCTCTTTAACTTCAGTTGTGATTAGGCCTTCAAGCTATATTGATTTGAGCACCACTGATGTGTTTTTTGACAACAAAATGTGCGTCTGGTGTACCAAACTCTAAGCCTATATATCTATGATGAGTTTTTGAGCAGTTACAAATAAAGATAACAACAAAGATAGATGATAAAGCAATGACAATAAAACAACTTATCGTCATAACAAATAAACCGATTGTTGATAAATCGTCATGGCGTCATTTCAAGAATATCAACAGGTCGACAAAGAAATCATAAGCGAACTCAACACTATTTATTCGCGAATGTTATGAAATATTGCCCATAAGAATGAAAAGAAAAATTCATATATTTCGTGTCTTAAGTACTATATGAAAGTACTATAATATGGGAACCCTACACATCTGCATTCGTCAACAAGCTTGAAAGGATCATACAACAAGCAGCAAGACTTACAACATAAGACTACAACTTTTAGAGGAAGATGGCTGTCTAAAATATGCGGCCAAACTGGATCTTTAAGATCTCCAAACAAGACAGCCCAGCTAAGAGCCTTTACTTCTGTAAAACGTGGTTGTGGGGATGGTTCTTGCGAATGTTCAAAGAATAAATCCCAAAATGAACAATTACTGCCAAAAAATGCAATAAATATTGTGGAAAAACAAATTGAACACACAGTGTTTTGACATTAAAACTAGCAAAACCAACTCGAAGACACTGTAATGTTTGCACCGAACGTTGCGAGCTTCCCAAAAAAGGGGCGAAAGATACCAGAGGGACAGTCAAACTCAGGTCGAAAATAAACTAACAAAGCCATGGCTGAAAGAGACAAATAATAGTACACAAGACAACAAAGAAAACTGAAGACTAAGCAAGAACCCAACCAAAAAGGCTCTTGTGCACCGTTTATGAAACCACGACGCTATCTCTCTATTGTTGTATTCATACATAAACGGATAACGCCACGTATAAACAAGAAAAAGACAAAAAAAAACCAACAGTACACAAAATATAACCGACAAAGTAAGCCTAAGAAACACGAACCCCACAAATTTGGGGATTGTTAAACAATCGAAACATCAAACAATAATAGCACGATTATATAAAGCACATTATTGTGATAACAAATTAGTTGTCATCTTTCGATGTTGGTCTCTTTTTCAGCTGCCATCATGCGTTTGGCATTGATCACCGTTGATGTAAATACGCTTGTGTTGAATTTTGTAATGTAAACCACATTATTTTGCGTCTATATAAATCAAAAAATATACTGACAACGCCATGGTTAAAAAAGAAAGACAAATAGACAAACAACCGTGTAGAAAATACAACATAGAAAACTTAAGACTGAGCAACACGAATCTGTCAATGTTTTTTCGTTTCAATTGTTTTTACTTTTGTGATTACCGAGTATTTATAACTTTCTATGTGGAAGATTTTTTTTATTGTTATATATAGGCGAGTGATGATCTGTAATTGTTTACTTTTATGTCATTTGGGTTCGGGTGAAATGTTGTCTCATAAGCAACCATACATCTTTATTTTTACACAGTCTACTATTCTGTTTTAGACTTTTCAAACTTCGCAGTTACCATGTTCGTATCGCATCATGTGATATCGTGTCCGTGTAGGTATTTTTGGAGGAAAATGTCGCTCTTTACACATTTTTCTGAGTTTGATTTAACATTGACCTGTTGGGTCCCATGCGATGACTGAATAGTCTATCAGAGGGTTGTGGAATGATTTTTGCGGATATATTATCAATTTGTTTGGCCTAGGATAGTCTGATGGTAAATAACCCCTAAGAATTAAGTACTAATGTACTTGTTGGAGTAACAAAAAATCCAGTATGAAGATAGTGTTGATAAGTAAAACTGACTTGGTCTTGTTATGTCTTACTCGTATTACTGTGCATTCATTTTAGTTTGAATTGATTTGTCATCAGCTTTCTAATTCTTCAAACGGTCTAAGATATTCCTTCAGTAAATGAATATCCGATGTTCGATTTATGGCGTGCCTCTGAGTATTTGGTAGTTTCTGGCAAGGGATAGGAAGAAAACGGTCTAAGCACAAAGATAAACCAAACGATCAAATCATCTTTCAAATCCTACAGAACTTCTTGCTGTCGGAAGGAGGGAATGCTAGTAAAACAGATATAACCACGGTGGTAGTTGCAGAACTGTTGTTCTTTGTATAAATACTTTGAAGTCGTGTAGGCATGTTGCAGTATGCAGTTTATGTTTGGTCAAAAGCTTATACAATGCCTTTTGTGATATTTTTACGCTTTTCAATCTTGGGAAGTTTTGATGTTGCTCTTTGTTAAAAACTAATTAGAATTGCTCTCCGAAAAAAATTCATATATCCCTTAAAATGACACAATATTTTAAGATTCACAACATATATAAACACAAAATGTCATATATATAACGAGTGACCTGACTAACAAAAAGCAAAATTACAACGGAAAGTAAAGAAAAAAACCTTTTTGAGCATTGTACATATTAAAACAATTATTGCATGTACTAAAAAAAAATATTTTAGTTCTGCAATAACATACAGAAATGTTCTTAATTTGTATTAACATTGTTTGTTGTAACCAAAGCTTAAACGTTTGATTTCGAATAGCTTTGGAAGGGTTGCCAATGTCAAACAATAACAGAGGTATACGCCTCACAAATTGAAACACATATCTTCACGATTATACTCGATTTATTAAGATAAAAGCAATATTGCCCATGCTTCATTAATTAAAGAAACTCCCTGAAAATCTAAAAATGAAATGCTACGTTCGAAGCAAAAGTAGTACAGATTGATATTTACAAATACATTACAAAGACAGGTGCATAAAGCATACATCTATTTCACAGATCCTCAGACACAAATAATACATTTGGTGAAGGCAACGGGTTCGTAAATGCAATTACAGTTCTTTCAGACCCAAAGTTCCCAGATCCTAAGACACAAAACACGCATCTGATAGATTAAGACAACGTTAACAGATCATAAAACACAAAACATGCGTCAGGTGAAGACAACGGGTTTGCAGATACAATAACAAAACATTCAGACACAAAGGTTACAGATCATAAGACACAAAACATGCGTCAGGTGTAGACAACGGGTTCGCATTTACAATAGCAGTTCCTTCAGATACAAAGTACACATCAGCCGAAGACAATGTATTCACATAAATTGACAACAGATAATATACAATTATAAAATATATATCTTTTCTTCAAATTAAATAGTTTAGGGGTTTACAGTCTTTGGTTATCATATGTAGTGTTTGTAAAACTGTTGTTTCTCTCTTCGACGTTTTTCGCTTTTTTGTCAGTATTTTTTTTGGTCTCTTCCGTTCTGAATCGTTCGCCTCTTTTTCAAAGGTATTTTATGACTTATTGATTATTAAGTGAAAGAGTTGTTTTCAGCTCTCAATTAGACGAAAATCTGCACTAAACAAAATACAACTTTGAAGCTTTGTTAATCTCCTAGTTAAGTTTTCATCATCCCATACCAATGATAAATATTTTGCATATTTGGGTCATCATTAGACTAATATTATTAGTATCTGTTGTCATATTTAGTATTTTGATTTGATAGCAGATTTTTGACGGTCCCTGTTTAATTAATTTACAAATTCTTAAATTTGTATTTATTTCGCAATGAAAGAAGAAGTGAAATATATACTCAGGATGATTCAGAGCACATACATTTCTAAAGACATCTGCCGATCTTGTCGATTTATTGGTGTTTTTTTTTATTATATACATACTATCACTTGTATTTCTGTATTAAGGGGGCTCCTGGGTATAAATGAATTTTTTTCCCTAATATAGGATTTCCCTATATTTTTTCATAAATGAACTTTATCAAATACTTAAAGGAAAAATGAAATAAAAAAATGGGGTCACCGTTCATTTAAGCTAAAATCTGCCTCTGGAAGAGGCATACATTTTTGTTAATGTCCTTTTTTTCTGTTGAACTAATAGGAGAAAAAGAGGAAATATCAAAATAAAAAAAGAACCTAATATAAGAAATCGCTTAAATTTTATAATTATTTAGTTTATGTACAGCTTATTTGAAAACAATAATAAAAAATATAGGTCACCGATGAGTTAAAAAAGATATTTCAAATTTAAGGCATTTTCGCACCAAAGGGAGATAATTTGGAGCTTTTTCAATTTTAAAAGTCATCTGGGGCCAAACCAAATCAATTTTTTGGGTTGTTTTTTGTACCATATCATAAAGCGACAACTAATAGTGTATAAAAAATAAATTTGTAATGAAAAAATAAAGGTTTAATTTTTTGCTAAAATTTTTGTACCCATGAGCCACCTTAAGTCGATTTTGTGACATGTCATAAGATTTTTATATTTTAAGAATATCAACAATATGTTTACACGTATGGCGTGCTGAAACAGGTGATGGAAAATCCTGGTGATCTTGGACTTTTAGAAAGAGCAAAAACCTACATAACAACAGAAACACGAAATTACTAATTCAGATAAATACGATCGTGTTATCATCAGTATTTATCCATTTACTAGTAGTTAGTTCTAAAAGAACATTTAGTTACTTTGAGATCTCGGAGATTTTGCAACGAGCACACATACGAATATCTTATTTTTCATATATTCCCAAATGATTTTAAGTTCCATTATCATGATATGAACGATTACACCCAATAGCTTATCCGGGTATTCAACAGACTGAAGCAGATCTTCGCATGGCGGGGAATGCATGTATAGCTGGAGACACGTACCATGTAGACGCACACGGTTTCTCCTCTTTATTACAGTTGTTATCCATTCGTTTGGTGTGTTTGAGCTTTTTATTTTGCCATATGATTAGGGAGTTTTCGTTTGGAATTTTCCTTGGAGTTCAGTATTTTTGTAATGTTACTTTTTTCTTATGGAATTGAAACGATTCCATCAGATTTTATTTTGTTACCTTAAATATCCTCTTCCTAATAATTCGATTTTAACACATATAAACTACTATCGCCTCAATTCATCAGATTGTGAAGACTCAAGAATTCCCTTGAGGCAGTGAAGAGGAGGATACTTATTTCTTTGCATCACAACCAAACACTGTCATGTTTAGTGAAATTCATGCTATAGAGTCAAATTCGTTTGACTGTAAAGGGTATATTAATGTGCATTTTTCTGAAGATGGATATTAGATATGATTCCTCGCGTAAGGAGAGAATCAAGGTCTCTGCACGTTTAGAACTATTTGACCGTTCTGTAATTGGCCTGTCGAAAGGCAACCTATCTGTTCCTATTCAAAATACCTTTAGTTCAAGTTGTACTTAGAATTTCTATCATTTATCCGGGTCAATTCATTGCCGTACTTACACATATGATAATTATCATAATGGTCTCGGACGCTTCTTAATGTAAATAGACAACAATCAGTCTATTAACAAGCAAACAAAAAATCTCTCTTATAACACTCTTCTGGTTTAGATATAGATTATAGACATACATTTAAAGAATGTTGAAAATCAAATCAAAATATTTAAGACGTCAGTTTACATTCTCTTATCAGAAATATAATATTCATGGATACATTTGTATTTGTATTAATTCACTTTCTGAGTTTTGATTTTGTTATACATTTTTAGAGGTATACATATTATTTTCAATCATAAATATTGTTCCAAATGCCTCCTGCCTTATCTGGGTACTACAGTTAAAATTCTTATTCAAGTTTAGTGGCTTTTTAAATTTTAATGAGAATCAGCAAAAGCTAGTTTTGAAAATAATATACAAAATAAGGACTGAAAAAGTCTTGTATTGAGAATTTTAACAGTAACACATAGCTCTTGATGTCTTTAAACTACTAATAAACTCATCATAGATACCAGGATTAAAATTTTATATATACGCCAGACGAGCGTTTCGACTACAAAAGTCTCATCAGTGACGCTCGAATCCAAAATGTTAAAAAGGCCAAATAAAGTATGAAGTTGAAGAGCATTCCTAAAAGTTTTGCCAAATAAGGATAAGGTAATCTATTCCTAAGGTAGACAAGCCTTAGTATTTCAAAAATTCAAAATTTTGTTAACAGTTAATTTATAATTATGAACATATCAATGATAACTAAAGTCACCACAGAAGTGCTAATAGTTCATCTGTTCATGTACTTGCCGTGTGTCCGTCTATATTTAGAAATGGAAAACTTCCCATCTTAAAATAGTTATAAACATGTAAAATTCTGTATAAACACTATTTTCAGAAATTATGTTTGTTGTATATATATAAGATGTTATTCATTGTAACTTCACTGCTTTGTAGGACAGAACAAGAATCAGTATGTCTAGGTAAGTAATTTAATTCTTTATATGAAAGGGGATCAGGTTTAAACGCGTGATTACAGAAAAGAAATATACTTTATTTGACATTCTGCACCAAACAACCAAAAGTTATGCTTAAAATAAATTTCTATAGCTAAAAAGTTTAAAATGCAAATCTGCAAAAAGAAAAAAGAAAGGTAGTCTCGGGATATCTGTAAATTTTTTTATTCTTGTTTCATTAAAGGATTGAATCAGCTTGATTTTAGATTAAATGATACCGTAGAGCAACATCACTGAATCTCATTCTAAGTATGAACAGGGGATGGTTATAAAAACAGTTGTGCATTTGAACTTTTTCAGGACGCACTTTTATATAAGTAAGGTATGTGTTAAGGTATAGTTTTTGGTTAAGATGAGGTATACACGAATAAGACAGCAACATAACATTTAGTGTAAAGTTTTAGTAATATTTGTGTACATGCTGTTTCTTATGTGGCGTCTTAGATTATCATTTGTATTTACCTTTTTGTAGCGACGAAGAAATTGTTGGGCGTGTGGTGTTCGGAGAATCTAGAGGAGAGCCGATTGAAGGACAACGTGCTGTAGCATACACCATAGTCAACAGGGCAAACCACCCAGGTTTCCCAAACTCTGTTAGGGACGTAGCAAATCAGAGAACTAACCCAGGATGTCATCAGTACGAAACCTTGGATATACCTTCACATAATAGCGCCTGGAACGATCATAAAAGGAGGAATACACAAGAGTATAGAAACGCCATGGAAGCCGCACGAGATGCTCTCAGTGGGAGAAAACCTGATCCAACTCACGGTGCTACGAGCTTCAACCAAAGTCCCGGACCTAACAAAACAAGAATAGGAAATCACTATTTCTACCGTAATTAGAGAATAGTCTGGACATATATATTATATGTATTTATTTATTTATCTATTCGTATATTCTAGCATATAATTATTTATGGTAATACTATAAGATGTTTGGTATATATAATTTAATTGTTGAACTATGCTTCTAGTAGTTCTCGTCATTGTGTGACTTCGTCCGTTCTTTGAACCTCACCTTTAAATAAGATATCTTCATTTATCTATTCTGTAGTTTTTGGAGCCTGTAACATAGGAGATTATTATGAACTGTGCTTGAATTAATGCTTAGTTTTACTTTATGATTTCTTATAATTTTTCGGTTTTCACCTTCCAAACCTAAACAGCTATATGGTTTACTTTTATATACTAGTATTGTGACTATGATGTCTCATTGGAACTTATACCACATCTTTTTTTTTCTTTATATTAATTGATATTACATCCGAAAATACCATGAAAATATCATTTCATTGTAGGTTCAGGGTCTCTATTTCAATCGACTCCATCTGCTTGTTATAAACACCACACTAACAAAACTGATTGTCTGTTTCCAAGTACTATAGCTAGTAATTCAACCATCAATATCTATAATACTAAAATTACGAGGTCCAATTTGTCAGCCGTCATCACGTAAAAACGACGAATCAAAAACTTTATATATAACTAATATAGTACAAAGGTGTAGATTAAAAATTACACCACTCCAGGCCCTTTTGTTTTCCACGTAATTAATATTGCCAATAATTAAGAACTTCCGGGTCGAGTCCGATATCGATACCAATAGTATATTCACCTGTTACCGCTTACCTTATCTGTACGTTCCGCATCTGACAGGCGCACCACCAAACGGTGTATTCAGGATTAATATGCTATATAGTATTACACGGGTCATAATCACAGGGTTGACACTACTTAATTGTCAAATTGTTACCTATTGTAGTATCTTAATTAGTTAGACTTTCTAAGATAACAATACGAATACTAAAAATCTGGACTAAAATAAGGCGTATAGGTACAGTTTTCAATTTGTTAGCGGGCATGACGTAAAACAGCGAATCAAAGAATTCAATATTTATAACTAATATAGGACAATGCTGTTGATTAAAAAATACGCCATTCCAGGACCTTTTGTTTTCCAAATAATTAATTTTATCAATAATTGATAAGTTCCAGTTCGACGGGTTCAAACATAATCAGCATGACTTTATCAGATGACAATACTAATACTAAAATAAGGCTTACTTTAATTCAGTCACGGACCCGCGATATTCGGGTGTGTTCTAGTAATAATAAAAAAAGGTAGCAAGATACAATGCATATAACCGTCAACCCAAATGAAGCTGGCAGTAATATAACCGTTAACCTGAACATAACCTTCAATCCTAACGAAAGATCTTCGTACATTAACCTGTAATTTTAAAAATCTACTGTCTCCTGAATAATATATCAATGACAACAAAAGTATCATGCTATATGTATTAAAAAAGGCAACAGATTTTACCAGTGTTCAACCCTCGTAAGTCGAATAAGAAGAGACAAATCAATGTAACACTAAATAATAGAATCGCTTAAACTCCATGAATGCAGGATCTAGATCGAGAGCGTAGACGTGGTTATTGTCTCTATCTTTGCATGCATGCACATGTATTATCAATAAAACAACCAAAACAAAACAAAATCAAAGCCATATCACCTATATGCCACATTCAAAACAATATAATTCACTTGAGAACAGAAATTGGGAAGGTGTCAAAGAGACAACAATACGACCAAAGCATAAAACACACAATTTTATAGTTCAAGACAGGATTTGTCTAAACAGGCAAATTTTGTTGAATAAGAGATAAACCTTTACCTTGACTTTCACTCTGGTCTCTTTTTCCCTTCTTTATATTGTTTATCTGACATTTGTTGGATGTATACATACATGCACCGGAAACAGAAAAGCGAAAATTTTACAAATAAGTTATTTATACCATAAAAATCAAAGAAATAAAACAAAAATGCAATTAAATTCCAAGTTATTTTCAAAATGGAGAAAATATCTGGATAGTAGAAACTGAGCACTTCTTGGACATAGAATTTTCTACGATCTAATTGGTTTATTTAGTATCAGATTATACAATAGGTCTAGGTTAACTGCATGAAGTTATTTGTATGAATATTGTCATGTGTCTGTAACAAATTTAGCTTGATGTTATTCAAGATACGAAAAGTTGAACTTGCATTCATTGTATTACGATTGCCAAAATGCATTCTTTTTGAAACAAATATTTGCATTTGTTAAAACAGAACTTTCCTTTATTGTTCAAATGTAGTAACAATGTTATATGATCTTATATGGATTGCAAATTACTATTCCTACGTTCTCTTGGGCTTTAGGTTCATTGTAATTTCTCCTTCGTGCTTGTAATTGGTTAATTTGAGCTTGTACCATCTTTTAGGTTTATGATGGTACATTCTGGTGTGTAACACCTTGTAGGTTATTGATAGTACATTCTGGTGTGTAACATCTTGTAGGTTAATGATGTTACATTCAGGTGTTTAACATCTTGTAGTTTTATGATGGTACATTCTTCAATCATAGTTTCTGGAGGGGTAGAGTTCGTGTTGCTTATTCTTTAGCTTTCTATGTTGTGTCATGCGTACTATTGTTTGTCTGTTTGTCTTTTCATTTTTAGCATGGCGTTTTCAGTTTATTTTCGATTAATGAGTTAGACTGTCTCTCTTGTACTTTTCGTCCCTCTTTTGTAGGTTTATGATGGTACATTTTGGTGTTTAGCATCATCTAGGTTTATGATGGTACATTCAGGTGTGTAACATCTTGTAAGTTTATGATGGTACATTCAGATGTTTTAAGATCTTGTAGGTTGATGATGGTACATTATGGTGTGTAACATCTTGTAGGTTTATGATGGAACATTCAGAGGTTTTAACATCTTGCAGGTTTATGATGGTACATTTAGGTGTTTAACGTCTTGTAGGTGTATGATGGTACATTCTGGTGTTTAACACATTGTAGGTTTATGATGGTACATTCTAGTGTGTAACATATTGTAGGTTTATGATGGTAAATTTTGATGTGTACCATCTTGTAGGTTTATGATGGATCATTCAGATGTTTTAACGACTTGTAGGTTAATGATGGGACATTCAGGTTTTTAACATCTTGTAGGTTTATAATGGTACTTTCAGGTTTTAACGTCTTGTAGGTTTATGATGGCACATTCTGGTGTGTAACATATTGTAGGTTTATGATGGTATATTCTGGTGTGTAACATCTTGTAGGTTTATAATGTTACATGTTGGTGTGTAACACCTTGTATGTTAATGATGGTACATTCTGGTGTTTAACATATTGTAGGTTTATGATGGTACAATATAGTGTGTAACACCTTGTAGGTTTATGATGGTACATTATGGTGTTTAACATCTTGTAGCTTTATGATGGTACATTATGGTGTGTAACATCTTGTAAGTTTATGATGGTACATTCAGATGTTTTAACATCTTGTAGGTTTATGATGGTACATTCAGGTGATTAACATATTGTAGGTTTATGATGGTACATTCTGGTGTTTAACATCTTGTAGGTTTATGATCGAACATTCAGATGTTTTAACATCTTGTAGGTTTATGATTGTACATTTAGGTGTTTAACGTCTTGTAGGTGTATGATGGTACATTCTGGTGTTTAACATATTGTATGTTTATGATGGTACATTCTAGTGTGTAACATATTGTAGGTTTATGATGGTAAATTTTGATGTGTACCATCTTGTAGGTTTATGATGGTACATTCAGATGTTTTAACGACTTGTAGGTTAATGATGGTACATTCAGGTTTTTAACATCTTGTAGGTTTATAATGGTACTTTCAGGTGTTTAACGTCTTGTAGGTTTATGATGGCACATTCTGGTGTGTGACATATTGTAGATTTATGATGGTACATTTTGGTGTGTAACATCTTGTAGGTTTATGATGGTACATTCAGGTGATTAACATCTTGTAGGTTTATGATGGTACATTCAGGTGTTTAACATATTGTAGGTTTATGATGGTACATTTTGGTGTGTAACATCTTGTAGGTTAATGATGGTACATTCATGTGTTTAACATATTGTAGGTTTATGATGGTACATTTAGATGTTTTAACCTCTTGTAGGTTTATGATGGTACATTCAGGTGTTTAACATGTTGTAGGTTTATGATGGTACATTCTGGTGTGTAACATCTTGTAGGTTCCACTTGTATTTTTGTCCATCTGATGACTTAAGCCTTTTTCAACTGATTTTTATAGTTCGTTCTTATGTTGTACTGTTATACCACTGTCCCAGGTTAGGGGGAGGGTTGGAATACCGCTAACATGTTTAACCCCGCCACATTATTTATGTATGTGCCTGTCCCAAGTCAGGAGCCTGTAATTCAGTGGTTGTCGTTTGTTTATGTGTTACATATTTGTTTTTCGTTCTTTTTTTTACATAAATAAGGCCGTTAGTTTTCTCATTTGAATTGTTATACATTGTCTTATCGGGGCCTTTTATAGCTGACTATGCGGTATGGGCTTTGCTCATTGTTGAAGGCCGTACGGTGACCTATAGTTGTTAAATAGTTATCAAAAGTACCAGGATTATAATTTAGTACGCCAGACGCGCGTTTCGTCTACATAAGACTCATCAGTGACGCTCATATAAAAATAGTTATAAAGCCAAACAATACAAAGTTGAAGAGCATAGAGGATCTAAAGTCTGTGTCATTATGGTCTTTTGTGGGTAGTTGTCTCATTGGCAATCATACCACATCTTCTTTTTTATATATTATGATGGTACATTCAGTTGTTTAAACTATTGTAGGTTTATGATGGAACAGTCCGGTGAGTTACATCTTGTAGGTTAATGATGGCACATTCGGGTGTTTAACATCGTGTAGGTTTGTGATGGTACATTCAGGTGTTTAACATATTGTAGGTTAGAGATGGTACATTCTGGTGTGTAACATATTGTGGGTTTTTGATTTTACATTCTGGTGTGTAACATATTGTAGGTTTATGATTGTACATCCTGGTTTGTACCATCTTGTAGGATTATGATGGTACATTCAGATGTTTAACAAACTGTAGGTTTATGATGGTACATTCTGGTGTGTAACATATTGTAGGTTTATGATGATACATTCTGGTGTGTAACATATTGTAGGTTTATGATGGTACATGTTGGTGTGTAACATCTTGTAGGTTTATGATGGTACATGCAAAGGTTAAATCTCCTGTAGGTTTGTGATGGTAGATTCTGGTGTGTAACATCTTGTAAGTTTATGATGGTACATTCCGGTGTTTAACATCTTGTAGGTTTATGATGGTACATTCAGGTGTTTAACATATTGTACGTTTAAGATGGCACATTGTGGTGTGTAACATATTGTAGGTTTATGATGGTACATTCTGGTGTGAAACATATTGTAGGTCTATGATGGTACATTTTGGTGTGTAACATCTTGTAGGTTTATGATGGTACATTCCGGTGTTTTAAGATCTTGTAGGTTGATGATGGTACATTTTGGTGTGTAACATATTGTTGGTTTATGATGGTACATTCTGGTGTGTAACATCTTGTAGGTTTATGATGGTACATTCCGGTGTTTACGATCTTGTAGGTTTATGATGGTACATTCAGGTGTTTAACATATTGTAGGTTTATGATGGCATATTGTGGTGTGTAACCTGTTGTAGGTTTATGATGGTATATTCTGGTGTGTAACATCTTGTAGGTTTATGATGGTACATTCTGGTGTGTAACATCTTGAAGGTTTATGATGGTACATTTTGGTGTGTAACATCTTGTAGGTTTATGACGGTACATTCAGGTGTTTAACATATTGTAGGTTTATGATGATACATTCTGGTGTGTAACATATTGTAGGTTTATGATGGTACATTTTGGTGTGTAACATCTTGTAGGTTTATGATAGTACATGCAAAGGTTAAATCTCTTGTAGGTTTGTGATGGTACATTTTGGTGTGTAACATCTTGTAGGTTTATGATGGTACATTCCGGTGTTTAACATCTTGTAGGTTTATGATGGTACATTAAGGTGTTTAACATATTGTAGGTTTATGATGGTACATTAAGGTGTTTAATATATTGTAAGTTTATGATGGTACATTGTGGTGTGTAACATCTTGTAGGTTTATGATGATACATTCTGGTGTGTAACATCTTGTAGGTTTATGATGGTACATTCAGGTGTTTAACGTATTGTAGGTTTGTGATGGTACAATATGGTGTGTAACATATTGTAGGTTTATGATGGTACATTCTGGTTTGTAACATCTTGTAGGTTTATGATGGTACATTTTGGTGTGTAATATCTTGTAGGTTTATGATGGTACATTCCGGTGTTTAACATCTTGTAGGTTTATGATGGTACATTTTGGTGTGTAACATATTGTTGGTTTATGATGGTACATTCTGGTGTGTAACATCTTGTAGGTTTATGATGGTACATTCCGGTGTTTAAGATCTTGTAGGTTTATGATGGTACATTCAGGTGTTTAACATATTGTAGGTTTATGATGGCATATTGTGGTGTGTAACCTGTTGTAGGTTTATGATGGTATATTCTGGTATGTAACATCTTGTAGGTTTATGATGGTACATTCTGGTGTGTAACATCTTGAAGGTTTATGATGGTACATTTTGGTGTGTAACATCTTGTAGGTTTATGACGGTACATTCAGGTGTTTAACATATTGTAGGTTTATGATGGTACATTCTGGTGTGTAACATATTGTAGGTTTATGATGGTACATTTTGGTGTGTAACATCTTGTAGGTTTATGATGGTACATGCAAAGGTTAAATCTCTTGTAGGTTTGTGATGGTACATTTTGGTGTGTAACATCTTGTAGGTTTATGATGGTACATTCCGGTGTTTAACATCTTGTAGGTTTATGATGGTACATTAAGGTGTTTAACATATTGTAGGTTTATGATGGTACATTAAGGTGTTTAACATATTGTAGGTTTATGATGGTACATTGTGGTGTGTAACATCTTGTAGGTTTATGATGGTACATTCTGGTGTGTAACATCTTGTAGGTTTATGATGGTACATTCAGGTGTTTAACGTATTGTAGGTTTGTGATGGTACAATATGGTGTGTAACATATTGTAGGTTTATGATGGTACATTCTGGTTTGTAACATCTTGTGGGTTTATGATGGTACATTTTGGTGTGTAACATCTTGTAGGTTTATGATGGTACATTCCGGTGTTTAACATCTTGTAGGTTTATGATGGTACATTCAGGTGTTTAACATATTGTAGGTTTGTGACGGTACATTCTGGTGTGTAACATATTGTAGGTTTATGATGGTACATTCAGGTGTTTAACATATTGTAGGTTTGTGATGGTACAATATGGTGTGTAACATATTGTAGGTTTATGATGGTACATTTTGGTGTGTAACATCTTGTAGGTTTATGATGGTACATGCAAAGGTTAAATCTCTTGTAGGTTTGTGATGGTACATTCTGGTGTGTAACATCTTGTAGGTTTATGATGGTACATTCCGGTGTTTAACATCTTGTAGGTTTATGATGGTACATTAAGGTGTTTAACATATTGTAGGTTTATGATGGTACATTGTGGTGTGTAACATCTTGTAGGTTTATGATGATACATTCTTGTGTGTAACATCTTGTAGGTTTATGATGGTACATTCAGGTGTTTAACGTATTGTAGGTTTGTGATGGTACAATATGGTGTGTAACATATTGTAGGTTTATGATGGTACATTCTGGTTTGTAACATCTTGTGAGTTTATGATGGTACATTTTGGTGTGTAACATCTTGTATGTTTATGATGGTACATTCCGGTGTTTAACATCTTGTAGGTTTATGATGGTACATTCAGGTGTTTAACATATTGTAGGTTTGTGATGGTACATTCTGGTGTGTAACATATTGTAGGTTTATGATGGTACATTCAGGTGTTTAACATATTGTAGGTTTGTGATGGTACAATATGGTGTGTAACATATTGTAGGTTTATGATGGTACATTCTGGTTTGTAACATCTTGTAGGTTTATAATGGTACATTCAGGTGTTTAACCTCTTGTAGGTTTATGATGGTACATTCCAGTGTTTAACATCTTGTAGGTTTATGATGGTACATTCAGGTGTTTAACATATTGTAGGTTTGTGATGGTACATTCTGGTGTGTAACATATTGTAGGTTTATAATGGTACATTCTGGTGTGTAACATCTTGTAGGTTTATAATGGTACATTCAGGTGTTTACCCTCTTGTAGGTTTATGATGGTACATTCAGGTGTTTAACGTCTTGTAGGTTTATGATGGTACATTCTGGTATGAGTTTTGTATGACTTCCAATGCTGCTGTTTATTTTTTTTTTATCTCTCTTATATCAATGAGATATTCCTGCAGTAAATTACTGTCCGATGTTCAATTTATGGCGCAATAACAGGATTGAAAATTTGTATTTGCAAACGAACTACTCTCATGCACTGTCATTAAAAGATTACGCTTTGTATCTACTGTTGTATTAACGTCAGTATAAGTATCGGCTACGTATTCATACAGATACAGATCATCCCAAATAAAAAGAAACGAAAAATACAAATTCTTAATTCAAAAATAAACGAACAGCGCCATGCATATGGTTGAAAAAAAGAAAAAGACAAACAGACAAACAACAATACACAAAACCCAACATAGACAACTCAAGACTGAGCAACACGTACCCCACCAAACATTGGGGTGTGGTGATCCATAAACAATCGAAATGTCAAACAATTATAGCACCATTATATAACGCACCTTATTGTCATTATTAAGATGTTATCTTTTTGTAGAACCCATTGTCAGTTTATCATTGTTGCAATGCTATGAAGTCTTGACCTTTACGTTCGGTGCATGAGACATAGTCTGTTGGTATTATCTTGATCATATGATCAGAAAATGTCATTGAAATCGACATTATTCGAGAGAGGCCAGAAATTATTCAGTCTTCAGACAATCGGAAGAAGGAATCATGCTAACTGACTTAGTTAATATCTAATGCATATAGCCCTTGCAGTTGAAACATTTAAGATCATAAATGAACTTAGTACGAGTTTGGATATAATATTTTTTAATGGTTTCATTCTATTTACGACATTACGAAAAAGAAAGAATGAGAAAACACTTTCAATAACTATTTTTTTTCGATGAGCATCATAGATGCTGATAACGACTTTTTTTGGTTTAAAAGTTAAAGTTCGATTGTTTTATCTTTAAAGGTTAATATAAAAAAGAAGATGTGGTATGATTGCCAATGAGACTGTTTTTGAGACAACTGTCCACAAGAGACCAAAATGACACGGACATTAACAACTATAGGCCATCGTACGGCCTTCAACAATGATCAAAGCCCATACCGCATAGTCAGCTATAAAAGGCCCCGATATGACAATGTAAAACAATTCAAACGAGAAAACTAACAGCCTTATTTATATAAAAGAATGAACGAAAAACAAATATGTGACACATAAACAAACGACAACCGCTGAATTACAGGCTCCTGACTTGGGACAGGCACATACATAAATAATGTGGCGGGGTTAAACATGTTAGCGGGATCCCAAACCTCACCCTAACCTGGGACAGTGGTATAACAGTAAGAACGAACTATAAAAATCAGTTGAAAAAAGGCTTAACTCATCAGATGGACAAAAATTCAAGTGGACGTGGCCGGGTACTTGTACATCCCGACAACAAAAAGATAATATCGGAATTAACGTAAAAACCAGTATCTCAACAGTAAGATAGCATCTTTTAGTAAAAAAAAACATGGATATCAGCATTTAGAGAGTAGCTTCTGGTCAAAACAAGGATATCAGCAGGTTGGTAGCATCTTTTGATCAGAGTAGGTATATATCATCACCTGGTCAGAACAAGGATATCAGCACCTAGCTTTTTTTGGACAGAACAATGATATTTGAAGGTAGATAGCATCTGCTGGTCAAAAAAGAAATATCTGATTCAGATTGAATTCCGGTCATAACCATGATTTCAGTAGATCTTCTGTTCCGAACAATGATATTGATGGGCAGAGATTGGCGCGATTATATTCAAGGGAATTGATTAAATTATGAATACTTTGACAATTGTACGTTAAAAATGAGGCAATAATTCCATCAAAGTAACCAACTAAATTAACGATAACATTGGTAATTAATCACGATAACATGTGATTACAATGAAGCCCAAACATTCTGATTGTATGATGTTAATAAATAAAGGTTGTAGTTGTAGCACGATTTGAGTTTAGATTTTATTTGATAAAATGTTCTACAAACAAACTACTAAAACACCCGCACAAAATAGCATGTATAACTAGTGAAAAGACTAAAAAAAAAAAAGCAAAACAACAGAAGAAAGAAAAGAAAGAAAAGAATTACTTTTTAAGCATTGTACACATAAAACAATGTACTATAGATTGTTTCTTTTATGCAATTATACACAGGAACGTTCTTAATATATTTTAACCGTGTTTGCTGTAACCGAAGCCTAAACTGTTGATTTCGAATAGCTTTGAAAGGGTTGCCAATGTGCATGTCAAACAATCATAGAGGGATACGCCTCCAAATTATAACAGCTATTTTACAGATCCTAAAACACAAAACGTGCGTCACATGCATCAGGTGAAGACAACGGGTTTGCAGATACTATACCAGTTTCTTCAGATACATGTTCACAGATCCTAAAACTCAATACACGCGTCAGGCGAATACAATGGGTTCACAGTAACAGTTCTTCAGACACAAAGTACACGTCAGACGAAGACAATGTATCCAAACACATTTACAACAAGATAAGATTATAGAATCTTTTTATCAAACAAAATAGCAATGTTTATAATTTGGAGGGTTGCAGTCGGTGGTTATCATATGTAGTGTTATGTATAACTATTGTTTCTCTCTTCATCATTTTTTGCTATCTCTTAAAACAATTTCTGTCTCTCCTCGACGTCTCTGCATCTGTCGCTTCTTTTTTAAGTGTTTTTTTTTTTATGACTTATTGATTATAAAACGACAAAACAAATTAAATACCTGTCAAGAATTATGCACGTCATGATAGAACCAACATTACAATGTTCTATATGATTTATATTTTATAGAGCCATATCCTGTTTAAAAATAGTTGATCAGCACTGATTTTCGAAATCTGAAAGACATTCCTGATATAAACCTTTGACCTCATTTTTATAATGATAGGTTTAACGGCCGGGTGTCACATGTGGACCAGGATCTGACATCATTGAACCAAAAAAGTCTTATCATTTTCATATTAAGCAACTCCGAGGCTGTTGGAGTGTTTGCAGTTGTGTTGCAATATCTTTAGAGTTCACAGTAGTATCGCTTTATTTTTAGACCCCCTTATCCAATTTTTGAAGTTCAGTCTCTTTAACTTCTCATACAAGAGTTGGTTGTCTCTGATTCTCGTCAAGAGAAACAAAATTGAATTATTTCATTACACATACACTGCACACACCAGACAGCAGATAACCAGATAGCAAAAACAGAGTCAATATTTATATAATTACTATTATGGTTATTATAGTTTAATGTTTTAATTACAAAAAAAAGTTATTAATTTGAGATCGCACCGACTTACTCTGACTCGCAGTCAGACGCCGGGTTGGAGTCATACACCTTAAATCTCTTGTAGTATAAGTATTACTATTAGTGAAAACATTGTACAGCCAGGTTGTCTGTTTTCATGTTTGTATGTTTTATGCAGAATTTGGAGTTGATAGCAAAATCCTGACAGTCCCTGTTTATATTAAATTATTTCATAGTTTTGTAGACTCAGGATGATTCGGAGATTTTACATTTTTAAAGACATCTGTGCTTTCTAGACATTTAGATTTATTTATTGAGTTTTTGAACGTATTAAATACTTTCACTTGTATTTCTGTGTTAAGTCGATTTTGTGACAAGATATTTCTATTTAAGAATATAAACAATATGTTTACACGTATGGCGTGCTGAAACAGGCGATGGAAAGTCCCGGTAATCTATTTTTAACGTATTGGACTTTTAGAAAGAACAAAAACCTACATAACAACAGAAACACGAAAAATTACGAATTCATATAAACACGGATATCTGTCCCTATCCAAAATAACTTTAATTCAATTTGTAGTCGAAATTCATGTCATTTATCCGGGTCAATTATTTGTCGAACTTACATATGATTAATTATCATTTTGGTCCCGGGCGTCCAAAATGTGCATCAAATATTTACTTGTTATAAATGCGTACCATCAGTCAATCAACATTAACAAACAAACAAAAATCGTTTTTTCCCTCTGCTTCATTTACCATGCACTCTTCTGTTTTAGATATAGATGTAAAACATACACGTGTTGTTCGTATTTTTTTATTGTAATATTTTATACTTGTTGAAAATTTACATAATTTAAGACGTCATTTTGCATTCTCTTATCAGAAACAATTATGTTTACATTTATATTCGTATTAATTTACTTGTTCTTTTTTCAAAGTTTATATTTTGTTAATTTAGAAGTATAGCTACTGTTTTCAATCATATATAGTGTATAAGATGCCTACTTGTGCCCTTATTTGGTGTCTAAAATTCAAATTCTTATTCAACTTTAGTGGTTTTTTTAATTTTTAGGAGAAACAGCAAAAGACTGTTTATGAAACAATATACAAAAAGCAGGGACTGAAACAAATCTTGTCTCAAGGATTTTCTGTAACAAATGACTCATATTGTCTTTAAACTGGTTCGTCAACTTGCCAAGATCAACTGACGGTCAGTTTGTATTTAGAAATGGAAAACTTTCCATCTTAAAATAGATAACATGTAACATTCTGTATACACACTATTTTCAGAAATTATGTTTGTCGTATATATATAAGATGTTATTCATTGTAACTTCACTGTATTGTAGGACAGAACAAGAATCATTATGTCTAGGTAAGTACTTTAATGTTTAAACTAGTATACAAGATCTGAATAAAAAGAAGACACATTGAAGGGCTCATAGTGAAACACGTGATTAGTGAAAAGAAATATTGGTATTTGACATTCAGAACCAAACATCTAATACTTAAAATATAATTCTTTATGTTATTCTTTATGTTAGAAAGTTTAAAACTTAAATCTTGAAAAACAAAAACCGGTTTTTTTTACATAGCTAGGAGGTATATGTTTCTAAAGTATTGAGAGAAGGTAGTTATAAAGAGATTATGCATTTCATTATTTTTTTTCAGAATGTACTTAAGTTAATGTACGTGTTCAGGTGTAGTTTTTAATAAAGATGTGGTATACGCGAAATAGACAGCAACTAAGTTAAAGTAAAAGTGAAAACCTTTTAAAAATATATGTGTACATGCTGTTCCTTTAGTCACATCTTAAATCAAGTATTGTAATTTTTCTTTTGTAGCGGCGACGAAGAAACTGTTGGACGAGTGGTATTCGGAGAATCTAGAGGCGAACCATTTGAAGGACAACGTGCCGTAGCATATACCATGGTCAACAGGGCAAACCACTCTGGTTTTCCGAACTCCGTTAGGGATGTAGCAAATCAGAGGACTACATCAGGAAGACATCAGTACGAAACCTTGGATCTACCTGCACATAACAGCGCCTGGGAAGATCATAAAAGGAGAAATACAGAAGAGTACAGAAACGCCATGTCAGCCTCCAGAGATGCTCTCAGTAGAAGAAGCGCTGATCCAACTAACGGTGCTACGAGCTTCAACCAAAGTCCTGGGCCTAACAAATCACAAATAGGACATCACTATTTCTATCGTAACTAGATAAAAGTCTTATTAACGATATTCGTATATTCTTACATGGTAAAATAACATTGAGTTTATAATAATACTATAAGGTGTTGGATATATATAATTTAATTGATGAACAATGTTTTTTGTGTCATTGTACGACTTCTTTCGTTCTTTGAACATCAACTTGAAATAAAATATCTTCAATCATATATCTATTTTGAAGTTTTTGAAGCCTGTTAGATTCGAGATTATCATGAACTGTGTTTTGTATCTATGATTAGTTTATTCAACAGCTATATGAATAAGGCCGTTAGTTTCCTCGTTTGAATTGTTTTACATTGTCATATCGGGGTCTTTTATAGCTGACTATGCGGTATGGGCTTTGCTCATTGTTGAAGGCCGTACGGTGACCTATAGTTGTAAATGTCTGTGTCATTTTGGTCTCTTGTAGACAGTTGTCTCATTGGCAATCATACCACATCTTCTTATATTATATGATATTGCATCTGAATATACCATTGAAACTACTATTTGATCGAAGGATGACTCTATGTCAAACGACTCGATCTGATTTTTTCTAAACATCACACAAACGAAACTAATTGTAATAATAATGAAACTAGTCTGCTTACTTGCTACCAATTTATTATTCGATTCTACTCAAACGAAAGTAGCTTGTTAAAACTGCCTATTTTTATTTCAATGCAACACCAAAACGAACTAGTAATAACGATTTGTTTATTTCTATATTGAAAGGAGTCAATAATGGTGTAATCTTAGCAATTGTCAACAAAAACGACAGAGCTTTTAATAAAAATAATATGTTTTTTCTGCATAATATATTATTTCGCGACTAATGATTGTAATAAAATTGAGATTATAATTTGAAAACAAAATAAAAACTAAATTTAAGTAAGTAGTCATATAGATGATCTGACTGCTTCTCACCAATAAAACAAATGAAACAAAAGAAGTTAATAATATAGACGCTCTTTGTTTTTCCGGAACAATAACATCTCAAACGAAAGGAGTCTCTATAACCAATATTCCTATTTCAAAGTTGCTCGTCATAACGACAATCTGTCTATTTCTTAGTACTAAAGCTTTTAGTTTAACCATCAATAATGGAATAAAAAGTAGTCAGCAAAAAGTATAATAACAAAAATACCGAACTACAAGGGAAATTCAAAACGAAAGTCCTTAATGACAAAGTCAAAAGCTCAAAGACATTTAACGAATGTAATATAACCGTTCACGCAAATGAAACTTGTCACTAATATAACGTAAATGAAAGAAGCTGTAAAATAACCTTCTATCCAAACGAAAGACTTTCGTGAAGTAGCTGTTAATTTTATAGATCCGCTTTACTTCTATTTAATATAACAATGAAAACAAAAGTAGTATGCAATACAGACGATCTGTCTATGTATAAATGAATTTAAGGGAACAATATTTCACCAATGTTCAAACCTCGTAAGTCGATTTGAAAGAGACAAATCAATGTCACACACACTGGTAGAATCGCGTGAACTCCATGAACGCACGAGCTAGACCAAGACCGTAGACGTGGTTATCTTCTCCTTCTTTGCATTCATGCACATGTTTTACCTATAAAACAACCAAAACGAAAACAAATCAAAGCCATATAAACTAAATGCCACATTCCGAACAACACAATTAAATTGAGATTGAAATAGGGAATGTGTCGTATAGACAACAATCCGACCAAATCAGAAATAAAGGCAACAGTAGTATACCGCTGTTCGAAAAACAGACCAATTTTATAGTTCAAGAATAGATTCATCTTAAAAGCAAAATCGTGTTGAATAAGAGAGAAACCTTTACAATGTTTATTACTCATATATATATTGATATGTTCATAATTATAAATTAACTGTTAACAAAACTTTGAATTTTTGAAAAACTAAGGCTTTTCTACCACAGGAATAGATTACCTTAGCTTTTTTTGGCAAAACTTTTAGGAATTTTTTACCTCAATGCTCTTCATCTTTGGCCTTTTATAACATTTTTGATTTGAGCGTCACTGATGAGTCTTTTGTAGACGAAACGCGCGTCTGCCGTAAATATTAAATTTTATTCCTGGTATTTATGATGAGTTTATATACATACATGCAGCGGAAACAGAAAAGTGAAACATTCATTAAAACGTTCTACAACCATCAAAATCAAAGAAATAAAAATAATGCACTTTAATTCCAAGTTATTTTCAAATGGAGAAAATATTTGGGTTGTAGAAACTGAGCACTTCTTGGAAATAATTTTCTACGATCTTATTGATTTATTTATGTATCAGCTGCAATATGTTCAGGTTACTTGCATGACGTTTTTTGGCACAAGCTTACATGAATTCTCATAAAAATTATGTAAACATTGTCTTGTGTCTGTAACAGATTTCGCTGGATTTAATCCAAGTATATCAAAAGTTGAACTTACGTTCATTGTATTAAGATTGCCATAATGCATTCTTTTGAAACATATATCGGCTTTTGTTAACGCAGTACTGATACCTCTATTGTTCAATCAAATGGGGTGACAATTGTATGACTTCCCGTGCTGCTGTTTTACAAAGACTTCGGTGCCATCATCAGCAAATATATTGACATGTCATTTTGTCCATGATATGGTCATAACTAAACATTCTCGTATTAAATGTTCAGCTTTTTATAAATGTTCAAATATCTGCATAGATAATTATCCTTTCTTTACAATGTCCTGTGTTATCACTGGACTAGTATATATTTGTTTAGGGGCCAGCTGAAGGACGCCTCCGGGTGCGGGAATTTCTCGCTACATTGAAGACCTGTTGGTGACCCTCTGCTGTTGTTTTTTATTTGGTCGGGTTGTTGTCTCTTTGACACATTCCCCATTTCCATTCTCAATTTTATCTAGACCTTATCCATCAGTGAATTATATTCCATGATATTGATTTCATTCTGTCTTCCACTGGTTTATTTTTTTTCTGGCAAATCTAATGTAATTTGCCCATGCTACGTCAATCTTTAAAGACCCAAATGTTGCTAAACACTTATCCGACCTCCATGATAAATATGTTGTTGTCCCCGCAGACAAAGCCCCAAATAACATCGTTTTTGTCTGTAAAAGTCACTACATTAATTGCTTGATAAACGAATTAGGTATAGACAATTCACTTGGAAACTCAACATATACCCTCACGACACTTACCAAAGAGGAAATCCTGGATAATCATAGGTCTGTTCTTTGTTCCTTTGGTATTTCAACCAAAGATGAAGAACTGGATCTTCCATCACTGTATTGGATACCTAAACTACATAAGTGTCCTTACAAACAACGGTATATTGCTGGGTCTTCCAAGTGCTCCACGAAACCTCTTTCTAAATTATTAACATCTATTTTATCAGCAATCAAAGACGGGCTTCAAAGTTATTGTGAAACTGCCTATTCTAGAGGTGGCGTGAATCAGATGTGGATACTTAAAAATTCCAAAGATCTTTTAGAGTACATACAATCTAACTCTCTTTCATCTTGTAACAGTATTAAAACATTTGACTTTTCTACTCTTTATACAAGTATTCCACATTCCAAACTAAAAGACAAATTGAAAGAGTTGGTATTACTTTGCTTCATAAAAAAGAATGGCCAACGTAGATACAAGTATCTTGTCTTAGGGAGGGATAAATCATACTTTGTAAAGAATCACTCTGATTCAAACAAAAAATTCTCTGAAACCGATATTATCAAGATGCTTGATTTCTTGATTGACAACATATTTGTAACGTTCGGAGGACGTGTTTTTCAACAGACTGTCGGCATCCCAATGGGAACAAACTGTGCCCCTCTACTTGCCGACTTGTTTCTTTATTATTATGAGGCTGACTTCATGCAGGAACTTCTTAGGAAGAAAGATAAGAAGTTAGCAATATCCTTTAACTCCACTTTCCGCTATATAGATGACGTTCTTTCACTAAACAATTCAAAATTTGGTGACTATGTGGAACGCATCTATCCCATCGAATTGGAGATAAAGGATACTACAGATACAGTTAAGTCGGCTTCATATCTTGACTTACATCTAGAAATTGACAATGAGGGTCGATTGAAAACTAAACTTTACGACAAAAGAGATGATTTCAGCTTTCCAATTGTGAACTTTCCATTTCTAAGTAGCAACATTCCAGCAGCACCTGCATACGGAGTATATATCTCCCAATTGATACGATATTCCCGTGCTTGCATTTCCTATCATGATTTTCTTGATAGAGGGTTACTGCTCACAAGGAAGCTATTAAACCAAGAGTTCCAAATGGTGAAGTTGAAATCATCCCTTCGTAAATTTTACGGACGCCATCACGAGTTGGTGGACCGTTATGAAATAACCGTTTCACAAATGATATCGGATATGTTCCTTACGTCGTAACTACAATCCCCTTCCCTTTCATGAATGTGACCTACCGAATTAGACTATTTACCGGATTTGTAATCACATAAACAACACGACGGGTGCCACATGTGGAGCAGGATCTGCTTTATCGGATATGTTCCTTACGTCGTAACTACAATCCCCTTCCCTTTCATGAATGTGACCTACCGAATTAGACTATTTACCGGATTTGTAATCACATAAACAACACGACGGGTGCCACATGTGGAGCAGGATCTGCTTACCCTTCCGGAGCACCTGAGATCACCCCTAGTTTTTGGTGGGGTTCGTGTTGTTTATTCTTTAGTTTTCTATGTTGTGTCATGTATACTATCGTTTTTCTGTTTGTCTTTTTCATTTTTAGCCATGGCGTTGTCAGTTTGTTTTAGATTTATGAGTTTGACTGTCCCTTTGGTATCTTTCGTCCCTCTTTTGTCCCAGATTGATGATAACTCTTCTCGGTTGTGTCGATTTTATTGTCTTTGTAATGTTATCTTTTATTATATCTTTAAGTTCTGCTATCTGTTCCGGTTTAGCTGGCTTGTAAGTCTTTGTTTAGTGTTGGGCTAGGATGGATCCTTGTAGTAGTCCGTAACTGGGTTCAAATACCTCCATAAATGTCGAAGATACACCTTTCTTCTTTATATCTAAAAGAAAACTCTGATACAAGCTCATAAGTTCATACGGTACCTTGGTTGTACAGATTCACGAACAATCAATCTCAGGCCTCCAGATATATCATTTGCTTGTTTTAGATCTTTAAGATGTATTTTTTTATTCGCAAAGGCAATTGAATGTAGAAAAAAGTTATTACTTCTAGAAATCGTTCTTTCTGTTATTTTACATTATAACAATGGTAAAGCTGACTTATCGTGTGATGATGGGATAAAACATTTTGTTTTTTCTTGTGTTTGCTCGGAATATGGTATATATCCGGACCTGTTTCAATGGTGACCATCGGTTCTTACCTCGTTGTCTTAATAAAGTATACCGGTGCCGTTCTTCAAATTATAATATAGATTGCATATCAATTGATAAACCTCTAAAGCTGGTTTTTGAAACTCTCTATCAAATTCGTCAGTTTTGAGATGTGTCCTTTAAAGATAATGTTTTTGTAGTATAGTGCATTTTTCGTAGTCAATAAGGTTGTTGGTTAGTATTCTGCTACTGAATAAGGTCGATGTTTCATTCAGTCGTTTTTGTCATTTCTATGTAGGTATTTCATACTTCAATTGGGTTCTATATGATTTGAATTAACCAATAAAGCGTTCATTTCAAATATTAAAAAAAATCTTCGGATTTGAGTTCAGTTGTTACAAGGATATTTTTTTCTATTTTGAAATGTTTTTCCTTCTATACTTCCTATATGTCTATGGAATTCTTTACCTCACTTAAATTAGCAATGAAGGTTCAGTAGAGTTAGGATTATTTAATTTTTTTTTATCTTTTTTCTGCCTTATATAACTTGCACGGTTTTGTCAAAAGCTTCCAAGACAATACCCTTGCCCAAATCGTCACTGACTGAATTGTCCAGTAGCCACTCTTCCCTATTCCTTTTAGCTTGTTCTCTCCACTCTTTCGTATCTACTTTATTTAGCTATTGCATTTGCATTTGCCTTTTCGATTTATCTTTATTTATTTTTTGCACTCGTCTGCCAATACAAACATGTGATTCGTTTATTGTCCCTAGTGTGGACAATGTATAACTTACACGTGTTTTGGTGCACCTTCGAAATTTATAGCATCATATAATACATATATAATGCATAAAGTGATACTAAGTTGAGGCATTTCGTGCTCAGTCTGTGCTTGGTGACAGTTACAAACATGCATTATGTCTGTTTTTGATCAGAAATATATAACTTTCTGTGTCTGTACGTTGTGCAAATCAAGACTTGTCGCTTCAGGTCATTGTTTTTTATCAATCCATGCCTATTGGGTTTTTCTTTTTTAGAGCTTTGATCTCGATCATTAGCTCGTCCAGTAGTTTTGTGTGTATGGTACTAACAGAACATATTCGAAGTTTTTATCTTTGCGAATTGTATTTGATACAACTTTCTTAATTTGTATCTTCAAAGTTCAAACAAGTAGTGGTCATGTACATGTATAGTGCATGGACATTACTATTTGTCCCTCTCAGTTTACTCTGTATTGTTCATATGAAATCTTTTTTTCTAAAAGAAAATTTTGAAGACGTTTATGTTGGGACTTTTACAAACCTTGTGTTGAAGATGTAGAAATGTCTGTACTGTATTCTTCAATTATAGTTTTGTTTTCAGTTGCTTCTTAGCCTCTTATCTCAACACACAAATTGAAAAAAGAGAGGCGAATGATACCAAAGAGACATTAAAACTCGTCAGTCGAAAATAAACTGACAACGGCAAAAATTCGAAAAGACCAAAAGACAAATAACAGTACACAAAACAAACAATGTATAAACGACTGAGTAAAAAGAACACCACCATAAATCGTGGGTGATCTCGGATGCACCAGAAGAGAAAAAGAAAGCTGCACATATGACACCCATCGTGTGCTCCTGTAAGAACAAACCCGGTGATTAATCGAATTTGGTAGGTATTATGACGGGAATGGTGTTTACGAAATCTTATGAAAATCATCTGTCTGAATTAAATATATTAAAGGTAATAACTAAAACATAAGGTCATGATCATGACTGAAACTAATGTGACTTTAGTAGTATGTTGAAATGTGTATGCGTAATCATCTAAAAAAAAAAGTTAATGACTTGAGATTAAAAGGCAAAATGAAATAATGCAAAAGATAGCATTACTTAATAGAAATCAAAGGAATAAACAGCTAATTTTAACATTATGTTTCAAATATACATTTGATAAAATACAGATTGGAAGGATTTAGGCATATATGAGGGTTTGGATGGGGTTAAATGATTAGAGAATAATGCCCTTAAAAAATGAAGATTAGAGAATAACGGGCCAAAAAAATAAAGATTAGAGAAATGCGTGGTCTAAAAATATAATGAATATTGAATAATTAATAAAAGAAAACTATAAAAATTAAGTGTTTACAGAATTTTCCCTTCTTAAAATTTAAAGAAAATTTTCAAAATTATTTGTACAAGAGCATGTCCAAAATGCGAAAAACGTCCAACAGCTTCATGTTAACGTGACAAATGGCCCACAAGGAACCGTGTCTAACAAAACCTGTAGATCCATACAGATACTCGACTCCGGAATAAGCGAGTTAACTAGAAATGTTCACGTGTTGTCTTCCGGTCAGTGTCGCACAGAAGCCTGTACTTTGCTTACTTCTATTGTCGAAAACCTCCATGCCGTATCGCACCTTCGACACCAAACATTTTCAATGCTGGAATATGCCAGGGATTTCAGCACTATCATTGGAGAATCTCTTTAAAAAAGTATCTGTTTGGTCTCTAAAGTATTTCACACACCCAAACTCCTACTATCCCGTTCCTAACAGCAACATGCCTTTATCAGACGTTTTCGACATTAAATTTGACTTGGAAATAAAGAAGGTATCTAAAACTGATGTAGTTGCAATGAAATCATGGATAGAAAATTACCGATCCATTAGACAAAGAAGCGTCAGACATGAAACAACCAAAGACAAAGCTGGCACTTTACCAATCTCTTTATACCGGAATCAGGACATTCAAAACAGGGGAGATATTGAATTCAGAATAAGCAATGAAGTGCGTGTTACAGAAGAGACAATGAATAAACCAAACGAAATTTTAGTTGACGAAATTTTAGATGACTCCGATAATTCAGATGAATATGACTCATCCAGCAGTAGTGATGATAGCCATGATACACAGGAACAAACTGAAAATGAAAACATTGGTCATATCAGTAGGTCAGGTCGTGTTGTAAGGGCCACTGTGAGATTAGACTTCTAAGAGACGTTAAGGACATTTTATTGTTGTATAATTGTTCATATATGTTAACTCAAAAAAGACTCAATGAAACTGTATTGTTAGTTTTCTTGTTTGAATTGTTTTACATTTGTCATTTGGTAGCCTTTTATAGCTGACTATGCGGTATTGGCTTCGCTCATTGTTGAATGCCGTACAGTGACCTATAGTTGTTAATTTCTATGTCATTTTGTCTCTTGTAAAGAGTTGTCTCATTGGCAATTACACCACATCTTCTTTTTAATATCAAGTCAAAATCACTGGAAAGAACTGATGAGATCTTGGACTTGTTACTTCAAGGAACTACATGTAGCATTTAAAGCATGCAGAACAATACACATCAACACGTCATTGTTGAGAAACAAATGAAAACCTTGCTGTTGTTTGGAAATCACCGTTCTCATTCATTTAAAGGAATGTTTTTTACTCTTTTTTTTAAAGATTAAAGAAAACTGGGGGGAAAATTAGAGAATTATGCGTAAAAAATCACTTTTAAAGAATTGACTTATTTTTTGAAGATTAGAGAAAAAAGGGGTGAAAATTAAATGTTTACAGAATAACATATTTTAACACTTTTAAAGATAAATATAAAAACACAAGTGCAAAATCTTTATTGTAATAAAGGTATAATACATTTGGTCTGCAATAATCCAAAGACATCTTAAAGGTAATTGTTCCACTGAAATAATTTGATTTAAGTTAAATTATTCTTGCTTCAAAATAGTACATGACATATGACTTTGAAGTTAAATTAACCTATCATTTGAGACCAGAATTGACTGAAACCGACAGCCGCTTATTATCGCTCTTATTACAGGCAAATGTTTATAGAAACCATTTATTATATAAATAATGTGTATAACAGCTATTTTTGAAATCAGAAGTGACATTTTCTTAACCGGAAGTCGGCAATTATCTCCCTTGTTTAGGGAAAAATATATAAAAAACATATTTTTGGAATCAGTGTGAAAGAAACTATCATATGAGACATATGAATGTGGTCAGATATATATGTATGTTTGTGTATAACCAATGTTTATTGTCTTGGCATCAATCCTGTAATTTTGGATTTTAAACCAATAAAATATCTTTAAATATGAGACATAAAAGTGACATTTAATTCACCGGAAGTAGCAAATTGTTTCCCTTATATCACACAAAAGTATATTGAAACCATCAGTGTGAATAAACATTTGATTATAGATACCAATAATTACCTACAGAAAACCGGAAGTAGTTTCTTATTTAATAAATCATTTTTAAAATTGAGGTGAAAAGACCTTCATGACTTGTGTCCTCTGAACAATTAGGTTTTTTTTTTTTTTTATTATCCCGTTATATATAAAAAAAAAAACCTCCAAAAGCGATTCAGAATTCTTAAATATCTGTACTATTATACAGATAGGGCATAGGTACAAGTAAACTTTGCTAAATTGCTTCATAGCACTTTAGGAAAGCCGATAAAAATACGTGATCTTTACCTGTTCCGGAAAACTTGCTATAAAATTCACCCTTTTCATCAAACCTTTACGTCATTAGGGTTTATTTTTGGCATTCTTTACACCGTCGGTTCTCCAAAGAAAATATTTTCTTTACGACTATGCTCATATAAATATTACGTTAACATAGCATCGCTTAGTTTAGATGTGATCAAACAATGTGAGATTATTTTGGAAACATCGTGACATGAACAAATTAGTTTACGTGGAAGCATTACGTTACAGGAGAAAAATAATACAATAAGCCGCAACCACAATGATAATGAACCAATATTAGATACACCTGACAACTTTATAGTCTTTTTTATAATCTAGACCAACAAATAATAGATCTACACAAATGAATATATCGTTGTATGTTTACCTTTTCTATCGTTAGAATAAGACAAATATAGAGAAAACAGATCACATTATGCGTACAAGAAAATAGGCCGAGATCAACTATGTCCACAGGGTAACCACATTGTCCTGTTATGCACTGAGACCATATGTAGCTTTAAAGAAACCATCGTTGTCTTGTTAAAAATATGCATTGAGACCAAATGTAGTCATAAAGTAACCACCATAGTCCTGTTATGCACTGAGACCATGTGTAGTCATAAAGTAACCACCATAGTCCTGTTATGCACTGAGACCATGTGTAGTCATAAAGTAACCACCATAGTCCTGTTATGCACTGAGACCATGTGTAGTCATAAAGTAACCACCATAGTCCTGTTATGCACTGAGACCATGTGTAGTCATAAAGTAACCACCATAGTCCTGTTGTGCACTGAGACCATGTGTAGTCATAAAGTAACCATTATAGTCCTGTAATGCACTGAGACCATTTTAGTCATAAAGTAACCACCATAGTCCTGTTATGCACTGAGATCATGTGTAGTCATAAAGTAACCATCATAGTCCTGTTATGCACTGAGATCATGTGTAGTCATAAAGTAACCATCATAGTCCTGTTATGCACTGAGACCGTGTGTAGTCATAAAGTAACCACCATAGTCCTGTTATGCACTGAGACCGTGTGTAGTCATAAAGTAACCACCATAGTCCTGTTATGCACTGAGACCATGTGTAGTCATAAAGTAACCACCATAGTCCTGTTATGCACTGAGACCATGTGTAGTCATAAAGTAACCACCATAGTCCTGTTATGCACTGAGACCATGTGTAGTCATAAAGTAACCACCATAGTCCTGTTATGCACTGAGACCATGTGTAGTCATAAAGTAACCACCATAGTCCTGTTGTGCACTGAGACCATGTGTAGTCATAAAGTAACCATTATAGTCCTGTAATGCACTGAGACCATTTTAGTCATAAAGTAACCACCATAGTCCTGTTATGCACTGAGATCATGTGTAGTCATAAAGTAACCATCATAGTCCTGTTATGCACTGAGATCATGTGTAGTCATAAAGTAACCATCATAGTCCTGTTATGCACTGAGACCGTGTGTAGTCATAAAGTAACCACCATAGTCCTGTTGTGCACTGAGACCGTGTGTAGTCATAACGTAACCATTATAGTCCTGTTATGCACGGGGACCATGTGTAGTCATAACGTAACCACCATAGTCCTGTTATGCACTGAGACCAAGTGTAGTCATAAAGTAACCACCATAGTCCTGTTATGCACTGAGACCATGTGTAGTCATAAAGTAACCACCATAGTCCTGTTATGCACTGAGACCATGTGTAGTCATAAAGTAACCACCATAGTCCTGTTATGCACTGAGACCAAGTGTAGTCATAAAGTAACCACCATAGTCCTGTTATGCACTGAGACCATGTGTAGTCATAAAGTAACCACCATAGTCCTGTTATGCACTGAGACCATTTGTAGTCATAAAGTAACCACCATAGTCCTGTTATGCACTGAGATCATGTGTAGTCATAAAGTAACCATCATAGTCCTGTTATGCACTGAGATCATGTGTAGTCATAAAGTAACCATCATAGTCCTGTTATGCACTGAGACCGTGTGTAGTCATAAAGTAACCACCATAGTCCTGTTATGCACTGAGACCGTGTGTAGTCATAAAGTAACCACCATAGTCCTGTTATGCACTGAGACCGTGTGTAGTCATAAAGTAACCACCATAGTCCTGTTATGCACTGAGACCATGTGTAGTCATAAAGTAACCACCATAGTCCTGTTATGCACTGAGACCATGTGTAGTCATAAAGTAACCACCATAGTCCTGTTATGCACTGAGACCAAGTGTAGTCATAACGTAACCACCATAGTCCTGTTATGCACTGAGACCATTTGTAGTCATAAAGTAACCACCATAGTCCTGTTATGCACTGAGACCATGTGTAGTCATAAAGTAACCACCATAGTCCTGTTATGCACTGAGACCATGTGTAGTCATAAAGTAACCACCATAGTCCTGTTATGCACTGAGACCATGTGTAGTCATAAAGTAACCACCATAGTCCTGTTGTGCACTGAGACCATGTGTAGTCATAAAGTAACCACCATAGTCCTGTTATGCACTGAGATCATGTGTAGTCATAAAGTAACCACCATAGTCCTGTTATGCACTGAGACCATGTGTAGTCATAAAGTAACCATCATAGTCCTGTTATGCACTGAGACCATGTGTAGTCATAAAGTAACCACCATAGTCCTGTTGTGCACTGAGACCATGTGTAGTCATAAAGTAACCACCATAGTCCTGTTATGCACTGAGATCATGTGTAGTCAGAAAGTAACCACCATAGTCCTGTTGTGCACTGAGACCGTGTGTAGTCATAACGTAACCATTATAGTCCTGTTATGCACTGAGACCAAGTGTAGTCATAACGTAACCACCATAGTCCTGTTATGCACTGAGACCAAGTGTAGTCATAACGTAACCACCATAGTCCTGTTATGCACTGAGACCGTGTGTAGTCATAAAGTAACCACCATAGTCCTGTTATGCACTGAGACCATGTGTAGTCATAAAGTAACCACCATAGTCCTGTTATGCACTGAGACCATGTGTAGTCATAAAGTAACCACCATAGTCCTGTTATGCACTGAGACCATGTGTAGTCATAAAGTAACCACCATAGTCCTGTTGTGCACTGAGACCATGTGTAGTCATAAAGTAACCACCATAGTCCTGTTATGCACTGAGACCATGTGTAGTCATAAAGTAACCACCATAGTCCTGTTGTGCACTGAGACCATGTGTAGTCATAAAGTAACCACCATAGTCCTGTTATGCACTGAGACCATGTGTAGTCATAAAGTAACCACCATAGTCCTGTTATGCACTGAGACCGTGTGTAGTCATAAAGTAACCACCATAGTCCTGTTATGCACTGAGACCGTGTGTAGTCATAAAGTAACCACCATAGTCCTGTTATGCACTGAGACCATGTGTAGTCATAAAGTAACCACCATAGTCCTGTTATGCACTGAGACCGTGTGTAGTCATAAAGTAACCACCATAGTCCTGTTATGCACTGAGACCATGTGTAGTCATAAAGTAACCACCATAGTCCTGTTATGCACTGAGACCGTGTGTAGTCATAAAGTAACCACCATAGTCCTGTTATGCACTGAGACCGTGTGTAGTCATAAAGTAACCACCATAGTCCTGTTATGCACTGAGATCATGTGTAGTCATAAAGTAACCACCATAGTCCTGTTGTGCACTGAGACCGTGTGTAGTCATAACGTAACCATTATAGTCCTGTTATGCACTGAGACCAAGTGTAGTCATAACGTAACCACCATAGTCCTGTTATGCACTGAGACCAAGTGTAGTCATAACGTAACCATTATAGTCCTGTAATGCACTGAGACCATTTTAGTCATAAAGTAACCACCATAGTCATGTTCATCACTGAGACCAAGTTTAGTCATATAGTAACCACAATAGTCCTATCATGCACTTTGACTAAGCGTAGTTATAATGTAACCATTTTAGTCATATAATGCACTTTGACTAAGCGTAGTCATAATGTAACCATTTTAGTCATTTAATGCACTTTGACTAAGCGTATTCATAATGTAACCATTTTAGTCATGTAATGCACTTTGACTAAGCGTATTCATAATGTAACCATTTTAGTCATGTAATGCACTTTGACTAAGCGTATTCATAATGTAACCACCATAAATCCAATCGAAAGACTACATTAAACACGAAATAAATTTAAAGAAAACAAATTGTTTGTGTCGATACCATCTGTTCGTATCTAAAAGCTGTAGGAATCGAAAATACAGGCACAACATATCAGGAGGACTCGATAAACCCAACTAAGTCAAATAAATACACGAGACAATCATCTTATGAATATATAGCATATGATACATTGAATGTATGCTACTGAAATCACGTCAAGTTTTATTATATTATCCTTCTCATTATTCTTACAAATTACCTTAATATTTTCGATTTCGAAATTTACTGACTACCTCAATATTGTGAATTCATGTACTTAGTAATAGGTATTCGTTTTTTGGAATTGATAATTCTTCTGATTACCGCATTATTTTCTATATAAGAATCTTTAAAACTGACTACCTTTGATAATTCGTGCTTCTTGCTGGTAATATTGTATTGAGGATATCATTTGTGATTGTAGATATGCACCAGAACTAAAGGCACATAAGCATATACGTACTATAAAAATATGGAAAGTCCCAATTTATTTGAAAGAATTGCCCTTTTTATTTTCAAAGTGCATTTGTCTGTTTGTATAGTACAGGTAATGTATTATTGTATATAAACAGATTTAACCAACGGAACTTATTTCCGGTGGTAAACAGATGAATCCACCATAATTAAAATTCTTCACCTGTCTTTTTGTCGGTCAATAAAGTGCAAATATATATTATATCTAATAATTATATTATGATATTAAACTGCATTTGATAGGATGGTTTGGTGACCCATATGCCACCCGCACATCAACACGTCATATTCTTGAACTGTATAGGAGCATAATGTTGAGATTATCAGTGTCCTTTAGTACATATCATACTGTTGTAAAAGTGTTTTTCCTGTTTAAATTAGGAAGCTGTTTTTTATTCATCGGAAAGTACATTTTCAGAGGAATTAAAAAAACTAACTCTCAAAGAGAATCCTGGTGACCCATACAAGAGTCCCGTTGCTTTAGACTTTAAGCGTTATGCTTTAGATTTGTCTGATTCTATGTAGCATCCCCTGTGTATGGTGTATGCATAGCTGATTCTAAGCAAAGTTTGATCGCTACTATCATTTTGTTACAAGGATATATTCACTCACATACTGCTCTATTAAGCAAAAGTTGTCAACACTATAGAAATTAAAATTTACGGTCAGTCATGACCCCCCTCCCCCTTTTTCAGTGTTATGGATAAGGATTATAGTTATTCTGTGATTGTGTCATAAATGATCGTACATATATCCCATCATGTTTAAGTGTTGTTTCTTTTTACAAATAAAATATTTTTGACTTATTTTTCAAGAGCTTCGACGTGTGACGAATGCTAACATGGTATGCTTTTGTTGGGCCAGTATTGTCTTAACGCTGATATCACTTTTGGGAAGTCATATATAAGTCAAACCCTTGCTACTCCAGTACTAGCCAAATTCCCGATACTACGACCGAGAATTCAGAATTGGCCAAACTTTGGTACCACTTTTAAAAGTAATAGTTGACCAAATCCCTGATAAAATTACTTGAGAGTCAGTATTTGTCAAAACCGTGATACCATCTGCGCGGAGTTCGTAATGACCACACCGTTGGTACACTTTCTGGGGAGTTAGTACTAGCCAATCCCTAAATACCACTTCTATGGAGTTAGTAATGGCCTAACCCCTTTTATCACTTGTGGTAAGTCACCATTTACCAAACCCCTGGTGTCACATCAAGCTACCACTTAATTGGAATAACTTTTGAGCTTTAGTTAGTCACTTTTATTTGTACTAGTTTTAGTTGTGCCTTCTGTATACAATTACGTTCAATTTGTTGCTTTTGTCTTTTGAACTCAGTGTTCCACATTGCCTTCTAGTGACTTTGTATTTTAACTAAGGGCGGTTGATTCCATTTTGGGAGAACATGCGATTCCGATGTTTTTCTAATTTTACATGTTGTATCCAAGAGATCAATTAATGCGGTTTTAACACCAATATTTTTTACGGTATTACGTTTATGTTAGTTTACTTGCTACTATCGGAATATCGTTACTGTTTTACACCAAAAGCCGTCTATTTGTACCAAGATATACGATATTTGAACTGACTTCAGGACTTTATATTATTTTTATTATGCTGTAATTCAAAATTGACTATAAACATTTTTGTAAAATTTTAAGAAAACAAAAGTACAGCTGTCGACAGCATGTGTTTGGTGAGACATACACTTTTTTTGTTTTTGACTTCTGTATGATAACATAGATACAGCAAAGTGCAAATAGTTGACTTTGATGTTGAACAAAATCCTTCTGTCTTTTGTTTATATTTACATGCAGCAGTACGTCTATTATTCGATCAGGTTCCTTCTGAATAACATTCACTGTTTACTTAAACATGCAATTATATCATAAAATATATATAGTTGATTACTTTAACGTCTTCAGGTGACGATTATTCGACCTAGGGGGCAATCACTTGTGTGCAGACATTTACTTTCACACTCCGTTTGGTTGTGGTGATAATGTATCTTTGTTGAGAAATTGAATTACGAGCTATTAGATAAGGATGATATGATATTTTATGACGAGTTACTGGGTCAAGCAGATAACCCATTGTGATGATTCAGTAGTTCTTTACAGTTTAATCTGTATAACAAAGCATATTAACCTGCTACTGTTAACCTAGAGAAATGATGCAAGGATATAATATCAAAGGAAACAGCGGAAGATGATGAAAATAATACAATAAGGAAACAACGCAAAGAATATATAAATAATACAACTAAAACAATAACAAACATTACATTTTTTTTTTCAAAATATGTCAATACAATTGTAATTTGTAAGACTAAATTGCTTCATATACTTCTTTTTAAATCAGTGATTACTATACCATGTGTGTCTATTTTACAGATATATAGGTATTAAAGTCATTGTTGGTAGTAAAAACAATAATTTCATTATTAAAAGGAGATATATAGGTTATGGCGAACAGCAAGCAACCCAACATCATAAGACCATATCTCCTCACTGGTTGTAAGGTTAACACTATTTGGTATGGTTATACATGGTAGGTAATATACGAACTTTTATTAGTCTATATATATTAAACATTTATAGTGCGACTTTGATGTTTTTTTTACTTTTTATGCTGATCAATGTTGATGCATAACAAAGTACAAGCAGGTGCATTCGATATTAGTTGTCCTTTCTGACCTTTCATATGAATCACATTATTCATAGGAGATATTTTAGAGTGTCATCTCGTGAATTCAACATCAATATTACCCAAATAGTTGCAAATCATTCACTTTTAGTATTTATAATATGTGTTTGTTCTTATCATGTTGTTGAAAGCCTTCCTTTATTTTGTTTTTTGTTCTTCTATATTCTTATAGCATACGTACTACCTATTGTGAGAAATATAAGTGAGCGTAGAGTAAAAATCCTTGTCGTGTTTCCAAACTTCACAAATAAACGTTGGCATGAAGACATATTTGGTTACCCTGTCTGTTTATATCTTGTTCCACGGGGTACATATAAAACAATTAGTATTACTAAACCATTGGCATTAAGTGTATCATCAAACTAAATCGCATCATTTATGATTTTCTTTTCAACAGTATGTTAGAAATTTAACACATATTTTGAAAACTTACAAAATGATTCTACATAGTCTGAGGAAAAATAGATTATCAGATTTCTGTTGGTGCTTTTTTTCCCTGTTGTGGATGCATTTCTGTACTGCTTAACCTTGGATGTTTTATGCGAAATCGTATCTCATCATTTTTCAGTGAAACATTGAGATAAAGGGACTGGTACTATAGTATAAACGAGTCATTGTTTTGTTTTTCAACATGAAAGATAAATGTAAAGAAACATGCATACTGGTGCAATTAAATATGTTGAAACATCTAAGTCTTTGATAGTAGTCTCCAAAGGTATTTATCTGCAGAACACTTGCAGAATATAAACTTTTGAAGCTACACATCTGTGTACCGGGAAACTGAAGAATATAACACTCTATAAAAAACATCCCCAAAAACAAACCATCTGGATGCTGGTTCATTGTTCATCCTGAGTTTCAAAGGCCAGAAGAGACCACCATCATCGTACAGCCGGGTCTCGGGTATCAGTTCAAGGGTTATGTTTTCAACATGACCACCATATCGTCTGCTACCGTGTTGTTCCGTTACAGAATGGCGATTGTATTTTTTGCTTTTTATCATCAGCAGCACGCGACTAAGGTTAATTAAAGATAAATGAATCACCTGTGAGCTGGTATTTAGATGTTTTGCCGTTTGGTTTAGGGTAGTGATAAGATATTTTATTCATTTCTACTGATTTCTGTTTTGTTTTTAATCTGTTACGATAACCTTAATCACACTTTTATCGTGTAGGATTATATATTGATGGAAACGAAATACATACTTGCGTGATTAATGCCTATTCATCTTATTTTAACGTTTCATATTTACCATTGATGTATTCTAGTTTTTGTTTAGTTCTGCTGCTGTATTTATCACTCCATATAAAAAACAATTACAAAAAATTGTCAGATTAATTCTTATAAGTCTTCACCAATATGTCAATCACAATTTCTGAAATAAACATGATAAAAGAGAAAGAGAGTGAGAGAGGGGGAGAGGGGAGACATGAATTGCGTGTTTTTTTTTTAAAGATAGTAGGTATTTGCCCGATGACCTACTCACCTAGTACATTGGTATAGACCACTTTCGAGTTCATCTGTCACCGGCAAAAACTCGTCAATTATGCACGCCTTTATGACGTCATTTACCAGATAGAGGGGGTCGCCTGTATCCCTGCACTATTTACGTTCATCAAGCGTCTTAGTGATCGTCTTTGTGCAGGATAAACGAGAAATAATGGTTGCTCTGTAGGTACTTACAGACAATTCCCTAATGACAGCAGTGTTGATTGTCAATTTTGAAAATTCAATTTGCCGAATAATTCGTATAATATAGAATTATAGTTTTCCAACCACTCGCTCAACATTGGAAGGGAAGTGACGACGCCCCAAAACACACAAATGACGGTGATAAAAGCGCGTATAATTGACGAGTTTTTTCCGGTGACGGATGAACTCGAAAGTGGTCTATTCTAACATGTGATTAAATGCCAACATCTGTTGATATTTCTTCCTTTATGTACATTGTTGTACTTTTGATTAATATACAAACGTCAAAAAAGTATCAGAAATAATATCTCTTTTCTATATCAAAAGTTTTTAACCTTATATGTTAAAAGAACGGTTTAAAATATCTTTAAAGTGTGTTTACATTTCTTTTGAAAATGTATCAAGAAGTGGAAATATAATTATGGTTTGAATGTTATTCCAACAGATTACATCTAGATTTATGTATGGTCATCCGGGTCGTTGTTCTGTCGGATACTGACTCCTGGTTCAGGTTTTGATTTGATTCAGTAGGTGACCAGTATCCCTTTCGATACACTATCAAACAAAGAAAACTAACGTCTTGCTTCCCGGCATCGTGGTATCTGACGGCCGACAATTTTATTGCATTATCATTAATATTAATGTTAACAATCATCTTGCTGTTGATTCAGTATTTCAAATTGACCAATATAAATAATCCTGGAAATTCGAGAACTGATAAAGATTCACCAAATATCGATAAATATGATAAGTTATATGATTGATTATCTGGTTTTAACTACGTGCAGAGGCAGCGAACACTATTTTATATACAGTATTATGTTTTTGATGTGTTTATTATCGGTATCACATATTAGATATGTTTTGCTGAATTAATTTAAGTATATGTTTTCCTATGTTCTATTGAATGAACGAAGATGGCAGATTGAGAGTTAAGAAATTATTTAACCTATTCCCTCACCAATCGTCTATTTGCCGTATCCATAATAGACATTGTAATTTGAGTTCCATCTCTACAAGTTGTTTTCTTATCATACAATTGCTTAACATGAGGATTTCTTTTTGTCGAGTATCAAGTATCGAGTAACAAAAAGTGAGTATCGAGCTATAAAAAGTGAGTATCGAGTTACAAAAAGCGAGTAGCGAGTAACAAAAAGTGAGTAGCGAGTTATAAAAAGTGAGTATCGAGTTATAAAAAGTGAGTAGCGAGTAACAAAAAGTGAGTAGCGAGTTATAAAAAGTGAGTAGCGAGTTATAAACAGTGAGTAGCGAGTAACAAAAAGTGAGTAGCGAGTAACAAAAAGTGAGTAGCGAGTTATAAAAAGTGAGTAGCAAGTAACAAAAACCGAGTATCGAGTTATAAAAAGTGAGTAGCGAGTAACAAAAAGCGAGTATCGAGTTATAAAAAGTGAGTATCGAGTTATAAAAAGTGAGTAGCGAGTAACAAAAGGTACTTATCATTTTTATATCAGCGCATCATAGTTCATTGCAAAGGATATTCATTTTAATTCTTTAATTTAAATTGATATATTTTGTTTGCCATTTTGAAAGAACTAATGTTAAAGTAATATACTAAAATACATGTCATTCTTATAAATGCAGTACGACTGTGCAAGACCCCCATGTGTGTTTAAGTTTGCTTACGCCCATTTCGTTGTGTCACAGCCAACTACCTTACCCCTAGATGATCATGTGTCTATATTAAACTATAAACAGAGACATCTTTATTAAAATAGTACGTCAGCTTGAAATTTCCAATTAGTATAAAAAAATAATGAAAATAATAGTGAAAACCTATCTGTAAAATACACCTTTTCTTTACAATTAAGGAACTGAAAATAGATACAAGGAAAGAATTTTACTTTTCAAATTAAATTTTGAATTTGTAAACTTATGACAAAGTTTATAATATGTTATCCTCAATTGGAACTTTAAATAGTAATTTTTGGATTCTAAACCTATGACTGTAATTTTTGCTCTAGTAATGATATAGGTGATGAATTTCATTACTTGTTCCATTGTGAAAGAATACTTTTATAACCATACCATAACGCTTGTTTGGAGATGAATTAAAATTGAGAATGGAAATGGGGAATGTGTCAAAGAGACAACAACCCGACCAAAGAACAGACAACAGCAGAAGGTCACAAACAGGTCTTCAATGCAGAGCGAAATTCCCAGACCAGGAGGCGTCCTTCAGCTGGCCCATAAACAAATATCTATACTACATGAACTAGTTCATTGCTAATGAACACCATACTCAACTCCTAATTGTACACAAGAAACAAAAATTAAAAATAATACAAGTCTAATTAGTATTCTTCTTGACATGCTAGTGCTTTGTATTGGAAAACGAAACAACATAACTCCGGGGAGGACTGAGGCTATAATTTCAATTTGTATATTGGTGTTTGAATAAAAGATTTTTCATAATTACACTTTGTATTTTTATGAATAAATTTACAAATTAGCTAATGGGAATATTTATCAAAACGTTAAGCAATAATCCAGGAAACATACACTATATCTGTATTAGTTTTGTTAAAAAATGCATATTAATATTGGTAGTAAGGACCTACATGTAGTTCTTAATTGAGATCCTCATCAGATATCCCTGGCCATATATTTTCCTTTTTGTCATATAAAGAAATGCTCGAATGTACGTACGGGAAACAAGGAACATTATCCCCAGACAAAAAAAAAGGATTCTAAATACATAGATATAGGAAAATGTGGTATATGTGTGCAATGAGACAGACTCTCCATCCAAGTAACAATTTATAGAGGTAAAAGTTTTATCATTGTAGGTAAAAAAAAACAGCCTTCAACACAGAGCCTTGGTTCACACCGAACAACAAGCTACACGTTCATAAAAGATGAATTTTATTACAAAGGATAATCATCATGAATTATACTGGAATTGTCCTTTGACCTCACTGATATTAATATGTTTATGTGTTGATCTGTGATGGGTATATATGTTAATGAAATCCTTCACCGAATACGGGAGCAAAATACTACTAGTGGTAGACCCCAATGTTCAACAGTCTTCAATTTCTACCAAATATGGGCTGTCAAAAAAAAAATGCTAACATTCCAATTTTCAATAACAGTTAACAGCAAATATATTATCACAAAAACAGATAACAAAAACCCTAATAGTCCAATAACAGCTAACAATGAATAAGACAATAACAGCTAACAGCAAATATATTTTCAGAATAACAGATAACAAAGAATCAATTTGGCCCATAACAGCATAACAGTTAAACCCCTTGCTCCCCTCTTTGGTTGCCAATGAGACATATCTCCATCCATGACAAAATCTCTTCAATATAAGCAATTATAGGTCACAGTACAGCCTTCAACATGGAGCATTGGCTTGTGCCGCAAAGTAAGCTGTAACCCCCCAACTTCACATGTAAAACAATTCAGATGAGATTAAACAACACCCAGATTTAAATACGAAATCATCAATGTTAAAACATGTATATATGCATTACAGTAACAAGAGACAACAAAAATCATAGATTTCTTACTTGGAACAGGTAAGTTATAGGAAACCGTATATATATCTAGGAAGGTTAAAAGTATGTGCAGGATCTGTCCCTTTCCTCTAACATAGGACAGTGGCATTACCGGTACAGCACAACATAAGAACAACCAAGTAAAACTCTGAAGAGAACAGCTTTTAAGTTTTAACTCATCGGGTCGATACTAAGCAAACTATAAACAAATAATCAGGTTAGATGACGAAATAAAAACATTTATCCTGATTTAGAGTAATTTATAAATAAAGTAAAACGACTATCCTTTGCAATGAATTCATATAAAATAGCAAGGTATCAAATTGTATTGAAAGCCTTCAGAATTAGTAAGTAATGAAAAGGGAAACAAACCATGAGATGATCATTCGTTGAAAAACCAAAAATATAAATGGTAGCTTTTGTTACTCGATACTCACTTTTTATAACTCGATACTCGCTTTTTGTTACTCGCTACTCACTTTTTATAACTCGCTACTCGCTTTTTGTTACTCGCTACTCACTTTTTATAACTCGATACTCACTTTTTATAACTCGATACTTGCTTTTTGTTACTCGCTACTCACTTTTATAACTCGCTACTCGCTTTTTATAACTCGCTACTCACTTTTTGTTACTTGCTCCTCACTTTTTATAACTCGATACTCGCTTTTTGTTACTCGCTACTCACTTTTTATAACTCGATACTCACCTTTCATAACTTGATACTCGCTTTTTGTAACTTGATACTTGCTACTCGACTAAAAGTAAATCTCGCTTAACATGGTTATATTGACAATGAGAACACGGTTATTTCCTATGAATATCAACAAAGACCATCGTTATTTCATAAAACACGGTTCTTTTTTTATGAACTTAGCCATTTATATTTTCTGTTTATTGAAACTACATTTTTGCTGCATACATGCATAAGCTAAAACACATTCCATTTATTCTATGAATATATCATTATCGGATGCAAGATTGGGAGACATTTGTACTGTTTTATTTTATTAGTTTTTTTTAACTATTAAGCTTATAACAATACTTTATAAGAAAATAGAAAAAGTACAATATGTTTGTCTTCTTTTTTTTTTTTTTTCATTTTAGTTGTATTGTACTTTTGCTGTAATACAACCTTTTTTCTAGTGAGGATTTTATTTCCCAAAATTGTATTTCATGGATGTAAGATGTCATGCAACCTTTTAAATGTAAATAAATGTGGATATCCGTGTACTTTTAATACTATAAGATTTCGTGTAATTTTATATTTTTGTTAAGATGATAACAAAATGTGTTAAAGTGTGAAACTAACCTTTCCTTAAATACGTTTTGTTTGTCATAGAGCATGCATAATTGCTCTTGTTATAAACTTTTTAAATCCGTTAACTTGAGGAGTATCGTGTAGATGTGACTGCTTTATATCAAAAAAGGAATATCTCTTTGTTTTTATATGTACCATAAAATCAGCAATCACAGCTTCAACCAAACATGCTTATGGAATTGAGTGACACTGTCCAACTTTGTTTATAGTGGCTCATGCTATTCTATATTGTATATGTGACAAAATGATAATATTGAATTGATACTTATAATATATTCACTGTGAATTTTTCATCGATCACTCAGTCTTTCTATGTTCTGACACTATAAATAATGTAAATGTTTTTTTTTTCACTGTTCCCATTGTTCAAAAACAAAATTTCCATATAATTGTCTACGTTCGTCCTCTAACATTTTTCGTTTTTTTATGAAGACCAAAAATTCGGAAAACCGATTTAAGGTATTAATTCGCCATTGAAATTTAAATGTTCTTCTCAGTTATTTCGATATACGTATGGACGTCTAAAATTCCATTCAACCTAAAGTGTTGCTAAGGTTTGTGGATTCTATCTTTGAATAAAATTGTCTTGTGTATAACTGAGAGCCGCCTTCAGTATCTTCTAACATTGTCTTGTGTATAAATTGGATAGAGCCGCCTTCAGTATCTTCTAACATTGTCTTGTGTATAACTTGGAGCCGCCTTCAGTATCTTCTAACATTGTCTTGTGTATAACTTAGAGCCGCCTTCAGTATCTTCTAACATTGTCTTGTGTATAACTTAGAGCCGCCTTCAGTATCTTCTAACATTGTCTTGTGTATAACTTGGAGCCGCCTTCAGTATCTTCTAACATTGTCTTGTGTATAACTTGGAGCCGCCTTCAGTATCTTCTAACATTGTCTTGTGCATAACTTAGAGCCGCCTCCAGTATCTTCTAACATTGTCTTGTGCATAACTTAGAGCCGCCTCCAGTATCTTCTAACATTGTCTTGTGTATATCTTAGAGCCGCCTCCAGTATCTTCTAACATTGTCTTGTGCATAACTTAGAGCCGCCTTCAGTATCTTCTAACATTGTCTTGTGTATAACTTAGAGCCGCCTTCAGTATCTTCTAACATTGTCTTGTGTATAACTTAGAGCCGCCTTCAGTATCTTCTAACATTGTCTTGTGCATAACTTAGAGCCGCCTTCAGTATCTTCTAACATTGTCTTGTGTATAACTTAGAGCCGCCTTCAGTATGTTCTAACATTGTCTTGTGCATAACTTAGAGCCGCCTTCAGTATCTTCTAACATTGTCTTGTGCATAACTTAGAGCCGCCTTCAGTATCTTCTAACATTGTCTTGTGCATAACTTAGAGCCGCCTCCAGTATCTTCTAACATTCACTGTGAATGAGGCATTATTTAGTGTTGGTTTACTTAATCCTATGTTTTAGTTTATTCATTAAAGCTTGATGCTAATAAATATTTTATGATCTTTGGTCGGATTGTTGTCTCTTTGACACATTCATCATTTCCATTTTCAATTTGATTCTATTATAAAATTTACATATTATTTTAAAGTGTTAAAGCGGTACAGACACGGGTACAGAGATTTGAAATAACATTACTTTAATTGTGAGTTCTTTCTTTCCACTGATCCAGGTTAAAGCTGAAATAAAGTTGTTTATCACCGATTTAATGTAATGTACTTATGCGTTTTAAATAAACATTGTAGTTGGATGAATTTAGTAACATTTTAATGTTTTTGTATTAAGATATGATTGGAACCCCCTTTTTTAAAAGACTTGCATGTGTTTGAATCCTTTAAAAAGTTACTGGATCCGCGCCTGTTTTTTTGTACTTGTTTCTTTTAGTGTGTCGTAGGTTACTGTCGTCATAGAGCCGCATGTGTACACCGTTTCTACTTTGTAATTAGTTCGTTAGCGCGTGAGCTTCATCTTACATATTTTGTTTATTTGTGATAATGACTTCATTCAACTTTTCTCCCGTTTATCATGTGGTACTGTTTTTGCTACAAACAACATGCTCTATAACAGACACATGCCTTGTACTTCACTGAACTACTAATATGTTAAATTGATGCGAAGATATATTTACTCCTTTAATGAGTATTTTCTAAAAAAAAAAAAAAAAAATCCGGTGCTGCGTTCTTGTTTACGACGTGTCAGTGAAAGTTTTTTTTTTATTCTTTTAACATTGACCAAAACGTCACGACAGGGCTCCACGTTTCTGACTAATATATCTATTTCGATAATAGTGACACTTGGAATCTTTGTTTGTTTTCGTAATAATTTGACGGAAGGTACGGGAAAAGGAAGGTGTTTTTTTTAACTAATGTCAAGGTCTTCTTCAATGACGCCTTTATACTGATTTAAAAGATACTGAAAAGGGAGGTATAAAAAACGTTAAATTCGGTATTTGAAAAATTTGACCTTCCTATTGAAATATTTGATATTTATATTGATTTCAATAATGTTAAGTTATTCACCCGTATAATTGACCAAAATGAGCAATTATAAACATCATTAAATTTCGATTTTTATCAATAAAACATCGCCGCCCAGATAATTAAATCAAATTCAGTTATACTACTAAGAAGAACGATCAAGTTCAAAAATAAATACAACCGAAAGGAGCCACATAACTGGCCAGCTTTATATGGATAATGGTTTGTGACAATTTTGGTCAATGCCATAGAAACATAACATCAAGATGCACTACGCCCTATTTGTTCGCTTAAATTTATGCTAAATCATTTATGAATCTCGTATGTTGCGCCTTTTTTTAGGGTAGTTGTCTTATTGACAATAATACCAGAGTCACTGATGGGTCTTGTGTAGACGAAACGCGCGTCTGGCGTAGGCCTACTCAATTATAATCCTGGTACCTTTGATAAATATTTTTAATACAAATCAATTTTCAATGTATTATGAAAAGTCTGACATCTTAAAATTGTCCATTATAACCAAAGCTTTTTTTCAAAAACATATTATTTATATCTTCAAAGTTTAAAAAGATAACTAAACTAGTAAAATGGAAATCAATATTAGAATCTATAAAACATTGAGAAAGTATATACTGACAAACAAAGAAAGCAACATAGTAATAGAGAAAACTGAGCATAGGAGAATACAAGATCGGGATAATATCAAACTGACACAAGACCAATACAGGAGGAATATGAAATAAAACGACATCCATTACAGGGAAATATCAAATGATACGAGACTCAACTGACACGATATCAATATGGGAGGGTATAACACAAACGTGTTCCACACCAGTGATACTGATAAAAAAATGATACACGACTTACACGCGTTTATTATCAAATTATACGTTCTTTACAGGTCGAATATCAAATGATACTTTCCATTCAGAACATTAATTGATATACGGGATCCATATTCGCCTCACTCGATATAAATGTTATTGACCAGATAAATTCCCGTATTAGGACGCTGTAGATCTCTATACGGAAGGGTAGAAATATCAAATAATATGAGATCTAATGACTTTGCGAGAGAAATTTGATATCAAAAAGGTGAAGATAAAATAAAAAAGATGTATTATTGAGTATACCAAAACTAAGAATACTAAATAAATCACACAAACATCACTAAATCATAAATCATCAAATAGTACTTTCTTGTTAATTTGGCCTGTTGATACTATTTGAAATGCTTTTTTTTTATATATATTTAATGTAAACGTTATGTTGTTGCAGAGCCCGCCAGTTTAGAAACCATTCGTTTAAACTAATTGTTCCGGCTTTGAATAAACTTAGATTTATAGGTTGTCAATTTAAAACAATAGTAAAATCTTTAAATATTGTTTTATCGGTTCCACCATTGATTTATTTTTTTTTGAAAAAATAAAGCATGACTTAATATATATTGCTATACATATATACATATTTATACTGCAACTAGTTGTGTTTATTTTCTAAACATAGTCATATTTTGTGCAATGTCAATTTCATCATGGAACACTTTTTCCTTAGTCAAGGGTTCATTAAGGGATGAAAATAAGTTTGAACATTGTGTAATAATTCAAATGGCTATGAATTTATTTATTTAAGTTGCAGTATAAAAACAATATTCAAAATAGCATTCAGTTTCTGCGAGTACGCTTGTAATCGGTATTTTGCGTCTATTGTTTTTACAAGAATACTAAACCATTTTAAGAAAACTTCAAGAGCTATTGATACAAGCAATGTTGAACTATCGTACATATAACCCGTTTGGTAAATGATAATCATTGCAAAGATACCTTGATGTATTTACTAGCAGCTGTAAACTGATATTATTTATCAAAATATATAATGTTTTTGTCGCACCTGGTAAAATTTAACAAAAAACTATGCTCCACCTGAAAGCTGAAGTGGCCAAGATGATGGACTTTTACTAGTTGACATGTCACGATATTCTCTCATAATTTTGAAAGGTGGCCCCAAAAGCTTGATTTGGATAATATTATTTTACAAATTGATTATACATTTCTTTCGTTTATCTGTTTATTTATTTGTTCATTCATTCGTAATTTTGTAACATTACTGTTGGCTGTAAACTTTACGGTGCCTTTTGTGATATATATTTAGTGTCAACATACCTTCTGTTAATTTATTAGTTTGCTTTCTCCCCTAGGATTTGAAGGACATTGGAACACAATTTTCACCTAGTTCATTTGTCCTCTCGTCTGACTTACAGTTCCTGATTTGCCCTTCAGTGACTTTCGTCTTTGGACTGTCTTTTGACTTACAGTTCCTGATTTGCCCTTCAGTGACTTTTGTCGTTGGAATGTTGTTAGACTTATTATAGTTCCTGATTTGCCCTTCAGTGACTTTACTTTCGTCTTTGGGCTGTCTTTTGACTTATAATTCCTGATTTGCCCTTCAGTGACTTTCGTCTTTGGGCTGTCTTTTGACTTATAATTCCTGATTTGCCCTTCAGTAACATTCGTCTTTGGACTGTCTTTTGACTTATAGTTCCTGATTTGCCCTTCAGTGACTTTCGTCTTTGGGCTGTCTTTTGACTACAGTTCCTGATTTGCCCTTCAGTGACTTATAATTCCTGATTTGCCCTTCAGTGACTTATAATTCCTGATTTGCCCTTCAGTGACTTTTGTCGTTGGGCAGTGTTTTGACTTATAGCTCCTGATTTGCGTTTCAGTAACTTTTGTCGTTGGACAGTGTTTTTACTTATAGTTCCTGAGTTGCGTTTCAGTAACTTTTGTCTTTGAACTTTGTTTTGCAGTTTCTGTTTTTCCTTCAGTAACTTTTTTCTTTGACCTGTCTTTTGACTCACGATTTCTGATTTGTCCTTCAGTAACATTTGTCTTTAGGCTGTATATTGGCTAACAGTTTCTGATTTTGTCCTTCAGTAGCATTTGTCTTTGGACTGTCTGTTGCATAAACTTGCAATGTTTGCCAAATTCAGCAAGTCTTTTAAAAGCGTGTCCCTTATTTAATATCCACATTACGGATGCGCTTTAAATGTATGTATTTTTTTTATGTTACCCTTATACTGAGTGGATAGTTATCAATTAAAGATTGTAAAAAAATACAAACAAGATTTCAATACTTATCCTGTTTTACTCTAATGTGCCTCTTTCGTTTATATGATATTTTATCTTTAATTATCAACAAATGTTTATCCAAAAAGTAAAAAAAATAATATGTATTAAAAATTCTTCTTTCAAAGAACAAAGTAGATTATGCTTAAAATCTTTTAACCAACATGTTTTTAAGTTCAAATCTATCTGCACTTATTTCAAAATCGTTTTCAATACTACAAAGTGATGTATTGAATTTAATGGTAAATTAAATGTTTTCACATATTTCATGAATCAACGGTGTTATGATGCAAATAATGCGGAAAATCGAATGAAGAGTTCATTGGGTTCAATATTTGTGTAATACTTACTCTATGATCTGTTACTAACCCTAGCATACTCTTTTTTAACAAATATTTTTAATCTGTGGTTGAATTTTTCGTCAAATGGTGCTTTATCGCATATGAGTAAATGTTTAACCTACACAGAACCGGAACTTCACAGTTCCTTGGGTTTTACATGAAAGTAAAAAAAACAAACTCATGAGAACTAAGAGTTTGTCGACACTTTTCTGGGTACAATTCGAAACTTGTGATGAGTGCATATATGATTCTGGATACAGCTAATTTGTATTACGAATACTCGTAGATTTGGGGGTTATATGTTTATCAAGAATACAAGAACTCAACAATGAAAATTAAAAGACATGTTCTGGCCAACAGTATACTTCTGCTCAAACTTGTCTCTTGATGTGTTTCGAGATTTTTTTAGTTCTATTTGTCTCGTTGGGTTGTTGTCTCATTAAACAATGATATCACACATTTTTTCATATTAGTATCAGATTTTTTCTTACATTTATTGTTAAGTTTCTTTCAAAACTGCAGATATGAAGGTTTTTTTTTTACCTGTACACACGTGTTGTCTTACCCAGGTGAGATACTCACGTGCGGTTTAATGTTAACTCCTAACCTATATACAGCTTATATAATAGTTAATTTGAAAATGCATGATTCAGCCTTTGAGACGTGGGAATTGTGTCAGTGAGTCAGTCGATTGTCTTTAATATTCTATTGTTTAAATTCTGAAGTCGTAATTAAAAATTCCAAAAATCTACAGAAAAACAACCGAATGTTTATAATTAACAGATGTTGAAATTCAATAATTGACAATATGACAACTAGCTATTAAGGCCAAAGGAAAATACCTGTTCTTATTTCTATGTAAATGAATATGATACCGACCATAAGGGTCATAGGAGTTATCTGGTCCTCCATTGTCCAGCTGAGGGATGGGGAGGGGGGTTACGCTCACTGTGTGGGATATATATATAATAGCATATATTCATTATGTTTACATTTTGATCTGTACCAGCATACTTTATAATAGACAGCCGTATTGTATTCATCAATGAGAAAAATACATACCGTATAGTCGGCTATAAACGATCCTGACATGGAAATAGGAAACAATTCAAATATTCAATATGGCTAAACTATTTTTCTGGCCAACCCCTCTCCTAACCCGAGACAGGTGGCAATATACTACAACAAAAGAATAAACTGAAAAATCAGTTCGAAAGGGCTTAACTCATCATATTGATATAAAGTACCCATTACGTGTACCCATTGGATTTACTGTTAATATGTTCTTATCTAAAACATACATGAAATGTTTGCCACTGGAGTCAAGGCTAAAAGAGCATCAATCGATCCGATCAATTCCAATTAAACCAATTAACATTCATGAATAAAATGTATCATCTCCATCAAAACCACTGTCTAGAATCATGTATGTTGAAGCTTACCAAACTGACAATAAATAATTTATGACTTGTATTATACATTGGATGAAGTTAAGAATCGGTCAGTGATTTTAAATGTTCTGGAGTTAGTGGTCATCGGATGTTAGGTCATTATAATCATGTAACTGCCCATTCTTCTTATCGGATTTCTGGTTATAACAAATCATTGGGTGCAAAAGTTACATAAACAAAACCTACAGACTACCAATTAATGTATAGTATCGATAGAGCAGGGCTACTTCACTCCCTTTAATACTAATATGAACTTTACGGTGATTGATTCCAAACTTCTCTTGTAGGGCAATTACCCGCGCTCTTTTCATCTGTAGAGTTCTAAGACCGCCCATTTGAACTTAGCTGTCAATCATGACGTAACTTGTTTATATATTTATACATTGTTTTTTAACACAAACTTTATTTTAGGAGTAGGAAGCAACTAACATATTACTTATTTTCATATCGATTAAATTATGAATCTACTTTTATAATTTCTCTGTATAAAGACTAATTCGAATAACAAGGAACTAAATTAGTGTTTATCATAATGGATATAGTTAACAGACTGATTTTTAGTCTAACATTAGTGTTACAATTTATTAAATATGAAACCTTGGGAAACTTAGTAATAAATGCAGATGAAACGGTAAGAATTATATAATGTTTTGTCAAATGATATACCATTATTGATTTGACAGTGGGTGTGTGACGTCAGTAGTTAATTTTTTAAGAATAGCAAACATATGTATTACTGTCGCTAAGTAGAGCAACATTCAATTTTCATAATATTTAATTGAATTATCCCACGGTAAATTTCATTTTTTTCTATTAAATGACTGGTAGTCTGTTAATGTAGTTTTTTTTATACTTTGGCTGATTTATTTCCTGAATTCACGATACTTTCTTAATCCTAATTACCTGTCCTGATAAATCATAGATGTATATATAACTTGGGTTTATACATCTATGAATGCACCTATTAGTTGTCTTTATTCCACATTTCAGACCATTGAATTAATTCAGGCTATTTAGAGATGAGTTACCCGTGTTAATGATAGTTTAGAAAAGCGACCTATTTAACTTTTTACCCAAGAGACACATTTAAAACTGCCGACATCAACTTTAAAACCATATAATATACCATTGTCACATGGTGTTTTTCAGTTCTTCAGTTGTAGCGGAAAATTTTGAAAGAAGATCCTGATATTAATCTATGTTCTTATGAACTAACCCGCCGATATTGTGATTGTATTGAAATATGAAGTGGTGTAGTGTTTCACATTACATTTTTAAGAGCACAAAACTCGTATATGTTTTCTGTAGTATTATGACATTATCTCCAATTTATCCATTTAAAGTATATTGTATATCACCCGTATAATAAGAAAACACTATTCATCAAATAACAATCAATTCAAATGAAATGAAATGTTGGGTCTTGAGACAGCAACCCGATTAAAAAATGTTCTAAGTTTTCTCGTTTGAATTGTTTAACATTTGTCATTTCGGGGCCTTTTATAGCTGGCTATGTGGTATGGGCTTTGCTCATTGTTGAAGGCCGTACAGTGACTATGGTTGTTTATTTCTGTTTCATTTGGTCTCTTGTGGAGAGTTGTCTCATTGGCAATCATACAACATCTTCTTTTTTTTTATATAAAATAGTTCAGTACATTATGCTAAATTTTACTTTACAACTTTATTGTATCCTATCTTTGTAGAATTATTTAATGAAATATGGTTATATACCTCCGGAGTCATCAGGTAGTGCTGCATACAGAACCGAGGAGTTCTATAAAGATGCAGTCAAAAACTTTCAGATGATGGCCAATTTACCTGTTACAGGTGAGTTTATAAACATGAATAGCTATGTAATTGGTTGGAAAAAAGGTCTTGAAAAAGGTACGACTAATTTTCCCTGTTACTGATTCCATTTAATGGCATTAGAGGTCACCACTAGCCTTGTAGGTTAAAATAACCAGATCATATTATTAAAACCTGAATGTGACCTAACCCTCGTGTTATTATATCAATTTAAAGGTAGCTATCCTTCTTTGATTGTTACTTCGTCTAGTACATCCAAAGCTAAATTATTATTCATACATTACATCATATATATTAAAAGGATCTAAAGAATTTGAATCAAATATTGATATTCTGATGCATTACATGATTGTGTTTCTGTTTTCTTTTTCTTATTTCATACTTTTCTTAAACACCCAATATCCCGTCTTTTTTTCAAAATATCAATCTAGACAATCTAAAGTCGATATCATGATTCCAGTTGCTCCACAATGTTCTCTGGTAGAACAAAGTATCTAAAGAAACATAAAACGTTAGTAGAAAATAGAAGCTGATGTCAAACTGAGAGTGTAACAATAATAATCACATGCAGTCATAAAGCAATCAATTTATCAAAGCTTATTTCCGGAAGTGCTTCTGGTTCATCATAACAAATTAATGTTTACAGGTACAAAATGATTTATGTGTGGTGCATGTTTCATGGGTACTTTGTGGTCTATATAGATATCAAAGTCCTATAAGTTACTTTATGGCCTAATGACCTGATGAATGATAGACAGGCAATGAAACGTTCTATCTGTATCAGATCATAACTTTAATATGAAGGTAAACCACATGTACACTCTGTCGCAGTGCATTAGATCATTAGCTATAAAAATAACTTAGGTGTTTTCCAAAATATCACATGCATCTTAATCATGCAAAAGTTCTATAAATACTTTTTTCTGTTTCCATGGTAGTTTTCTCTCTTTAGAGTTTATTGTGTGGTGTAACCAAATGCTGTGATCCGACATGTTTTTTTGGATAGCTGGCAATTGGCATCGTCTCAATTTTCTTTGTGTTTCTTCCAGGTTCTTTTACATGTTTAATTTGAGATTTATTATATATATTTTTTTTGAATTTTGTTAAATAAAATGAGTTGAAGCCACATCTTTGAAAGCTTCTGTGTAATTTCGGAAAGTTTTTTTTAAGACTTTTTAGACCTTGGTATGTTTTGTCGATACCTGACTGTCTATAAGTCTGTATATATGTTGTCCTGAATATGTGTCCTTGTGTCTGTATAATTGACGTATTACCACGTCTGTTGGTAATGTGACGTAATATATTTGAACAAACGGAAGTATGCTTTAAACAAGTGTTCATGCTACCACTGTTTAAACCTATTATTCATCCCTTGTTTACGGACAAGTTTTGTCTACATTGACGCCATTCATGTTAAGAAATTTTGTTTCTTAGTGCAAAATATTACACCCAATTAAGACATACAATAGACACTCTTTATAAACGTCTGTGTGGCATCATATCGTTCATCTATTTACAGCTAGACTGGTACCAATAACTTAATTACTTTTCATAAAATTAATCTGCTTAATTATTTTCAGCGTTCAGTATTAACTTCTGAAATAATTATTGTTATGTAATACTCAAAAATAAGTAATTTATAGTAATTTGTATAACGATACTAATAGCAAATTGACGTGTAAATTCGGATTGTAATATATGGGCATCAAACTTAAATTCGATTGAAACTTAAATGAAGGTTTCATCCTAAAATCTGGTCGAAACATCAAATGTGTGTTTCATCCTCAAACCCGTTTAAAACTTTAATATAAGTTGCATCTTCAAACCCGTTTAAACCTTAATGCAGGTTTCAGCCTCAACTCCTTATAAACGTAGGTTTCGAGAAGAGTCCACAACACAAAGTAATCATATCTTCAAATTTAAGTAGTACATACCCTTGAACAAATTCATGTAGACATTAAAAGTCTGGAAACATTTACTTACTGTATGTCTATTTTCGTTGGTATATCGACATATTTGAGTTAATCGTGACTATTTTTAGGATTTCCAAGTAGCTTTTTATTTCTTGGTTGTTGTTGGGTTTTTTTCTCTGTTTTTCTTATGACAATTGACAACAATTTCATTCTTTAATAAATTTTATTTTTAGAATTTTCAAGTACAACGCCAACTGTTTTTTTTCAAATTGATTATTGGACCGATATCTTTTCAGAGTTAATTTCCGATGTAAAAATATCAGATTTAGCGTTGAATGCAGGTGGTATTTGTATTAACATTATTCTATCAATTGGTTAATGTCAGATTATAAATAGTTTTCATTCTTTCACGCAACTCAAGGGACATGGATATACGTTTAAACAGCTAAAATATCTGTGCTAATATGAATAGCATGCCGCCTTAGACATTAACATATCGTAGTTTCCCTGAATCCAACAAAGGTTGCCATATTTTTTTTTACGAACAATTAATGTTCTGTTGTAAAGATTTTACGTCAGTTCAAATTTCCTCTATTGTTTTATAAATCTATAATGGACGCATGTTTACAAGAAAGATCATCATTAATGATTATGACACCTATCACTGAACCGTTTATTTACAAATGTCATATGTGTGTAACCAGAAGTTTTTCAGATACTAGTGCCAGAACAATATACTGTATCATACGACCTGCATCTATCCTACTAGTGCAAATTCCGTCATGTGACTGAATGTAAAATATGTTAGAGCAATGCCCTATCAGAATGTCCAAGTCAGTATGGGGGGACTCAAAGGTGGGGTTGTTAAGTAGGTATACAAAAAGCGACAAGCACAAAAAATCCATTTTTTTCTACAGTCTAGGCCTTAGTCAATGTCCTCTTACGTTTTAGGTTTTTTTAATTAGGTATTTTTGTTCAAAACTTGGAGTAAAAAAAAGTTTGGCTCTCCTTTTCTGCTCGTACACAAGTGTAAAGTAGATAGATCGCATACAATTGTTAAAGTCATGTCCACTAGACAGTGAGTAAATGCGATGGAAAATTAAGTTCCTTAGTATTGATAATTTCCCAAAATGCAACATCGAAATAAATGATTGCATGTCTCTGTATCTGATGAAAAACATGTGGCTTCTGACAAGAAAAATGAATATGAAATATTTCAACCTTCATTTTGTAACAAAGGAAGCCATCCGGTATGTCTGTATGGTAGTCGGTACCACACGTGTCTCTCACCTGTCATTCCTTAATTAATAACATGCAGAGAAATGTATGTTTCATTCCAGGTGTTCTTGACACATCTACAAAGGAGATGATGAAGCGCCCAAGGTGTGGCGTCAAGGACGACATGCAAGGAACGTCTGATAATGCCAAGAGAAAGAAACGATACGCTTTACATGGTAACTACAATAATTACAAATTATGCAATTGAATTATCACATTAAACCAATCATTTTACTGTATCTCATACTGATTATTGTGCCTGTAATACAAGAAATAAGAAAATTTAAGTGTTTTAATTATTCTGAGTTTCAAAAGAAACGCAACCCCTACATGTACTTTCCTATTTATAAAAATTAAAATCAAAGTTCTAAGTATCGAAGACTTCAGAACATATTATATTATATAACAGCAGTTGTTCAATCTTCAACAAATTTATCTATAGTGAAACACAAAGTCTTGATAAGCTACTGGTTGGAGTCGCCTCATACAAACAAAGGAACAAGTCGACGAGAAAAGGATCACACTTGGTTCCCATATGAACATTGTTGTCATAAAAGTTCCAATATCTTGGTGATAACCGTTTCAATGATCTTATTTTTATTAAAATTATACTGTTTTAATGAAAGATTAACAATTCTTGGTCATTAAGATGCTTTGGCTTACATTGACGTGAATGAATATCCAAAACGTTTGAAACTATAGAGTTTTATCAATTAGGCAACTGATACCATGGTAGATGTGTGATAATTGTTTTTTTTATAGAGCATGGGTAAACATGTATCATACGTCACGGTCATCTGACTCTCATCTGTGAAACATTGACAATAACTGGCCCTCAAAAATACTTATGTTTTGCTGACAAATATTCTATTACAGATGTTATGTAGGACTTGATCTTTGCATACCATTGTACTGCATATACATGAACATACTGTTGTTGTTGACATTTATAAGAGTAATACATTAATTACATCTCGAGTGGTAATTGGAAGTAGTCAGATTTTTAAAAATGATGCATTTTATTTACAGGCAGTAAATGGTCAAAGCACTATTTAACATATAAAATTTCCAAATATGGTTCAAAGATAAAGAAAGTGGATGTCGACAAGGAAATTCACAATGCATTTCAAGTGAGTAAAAGGGATCTAAATAATGGGAATTAAAAGCATAAATTCATAAAATTAAGAAATAGGACTACAGTAGGATAAGCACTATAGGGTGCAATCAAAATTATGGGACAAAAGATAAAGAAAGCGAGAAAATATAACGTTATCACTAAAAAACTAAAAAAAATCCCGTAGTAAACAAAAGATTTAGTTGATATCTAAAATAGTGCTTATTTAACTCAAACAGAGGTCCCTAGGAAAACTGAAGGTTTCTGACAATCAAATAAAATATATTTATTTATTTTTTATTTCGCACAGGTTTGGAGCGAAGTTTCACCTTTAACATTTACTAGGAAATACTCCGGACCAGTGGATATTGATATACGATTTGAAAAATATTGGCATGGCGACAATAACCCATTTGATGGTCAAGGTCAAACATTAGCTCATGCTTTCTTCCCACAGTTTGGAGGAGATGCCCATTTTGATGATGATGAACCATGGACTATTAACCTTCCCGACGGTAAAGTGTTCGAAATAAATTTCTTGATCTGTTCATTAGTTCGAATTTATCTTTTAAAGTTTTTCTAGCGCATTATCCCTATTACACCTCATGTAACTAATGTATTATATATATGTTTCATTTTTTGAAAATTAATAATGTTTCCGTTTAAAACGCCAAGAACGGTTTTGCTTTTAATTTCTTTTCTTTATATTTTAACATTCCTTTAAAATTCTCTTCTCTTCTTGATTTTTGTTATTTCTTTTTTCTATGATAATGCGATATCTAAATTACAAGATTTCCATTTCTCTCAGGCATTGCTCTGATTTCTTGTCCGAGTTTTGCTATATTTTACGTCATCATTTGTTTTATCCACTCATCAACTTGTTTTAGATTTTTAAATTACAAATTCTAAGAGTTGCAACGGTTGCCTACTTTCGGTATTCGATTGATCGTGTTGATAAAGAAAAGTGTAGTGTATACACGATGAATGATTTTCTGTTGGCCAAATTTTATTCTGTACTAGTTGGCATCTCAGTAAACAGTCAGATAATGGAGGTCAAGCAAAGAGGCCGATTACCATAAAAGAAATAAAATTGAGAATGGAAATGGGGAATGCAAAGAGACAACAAGCCTACCGAAGGACAGACACTATATTAACTTGAGTTGGTACTGTTTGATATCAACATGAACTACTTAACTGCTATATAATAATAAACCAGACTCTCTTCTTAATAAACATAGCAGTAAATGTAGTTTTAAATTGCAGGTGTGGATTTTTTTCAAGTTGCAACACACGAATTCGGACATTCCTTAGGACTAGCACATTCCAACATTTATAGTGCGTTAATGGCACCATTTTATAAAGGCCACACAAAAGATTTCAAACTTGGAAGGGATGATGTAGCTGCCATACAGGCATTATATGGTAAAATCATTGTTAATTAAAGTCAATGAAACCAAACATATACAATGGTATCAGTTGTCTCTAATCTGGAGAAAAGAGGCGGAAAATTTCAAAAATAGTTGACATTCAAAACTCAGTGAAGATAAACAGAGAATGGCTAAAATTAAGAAAAACGAAAAAGAGACAAACAAGTCCATAAAAAAAACCCCACATACAATAAGATTGAGAAACATGACCCCTATCTATATCTTGGATGAAACGTAGTGGAAATTGAGGATACAATACAATTAAATTTAATTTTTATTCATCAATTTATTCATATACACAGTAAAAAAAGATTTTTAGACAGGACTGTAGAGCGTTGTTGCAGTCATTTTTGATGCATATTATTGAACTGCTTAAGCATAAAATAATGAGTACATTAATATCTGAGAATCGGTAAAACAAAACTTCGCTTTCAACAAAATATTGGTGTGATTTCATATTTTTATTTCTCTTTCATGTTTTGTGTAATGCAAATAATCGCCAACATTTACTAACTGACAGTTTCAACCTGCCTTAAAATAAGCAAAACTAACGAATGAAAGATTGAGTGAGTGAGTGAGAAACTGTCTCAATCTAGTAAACCATTATTGATAGTTATAATCATCAATACGTTAGGTTGTATAATAAGTCATACAATTTTCTAATTTTGTCTTTTATAGGAACGCCAAAGAACACCCCAAAACCAACACCACCAACGACAACTACCACAACAACTACAACGATGAAACCATGGAAACCGACGAAACCATGGAAACCGATGAAACCATGGAAACCAATGAAAGACCAAAACATGATTCCCAAACCATGGACAACAAAACCAACTACTGCAGACAGAATTACTACAACATATAAAAGTCCAGTTGTGCAAATCCCACACATATGTAGACATGCTTATATAGATGCCATAACAAGACTGAAAAATGGCGAAACTTATATCTTTAAAGGTATTTTTTCTAAAACCTTATGAATTTTGAATAGTCAACGGTTTTATTTATATTTGTTATTATCTTTTACAATTATCAACAAATCTGATTTCATTTGATTAAGGTAAATTAATATTTAAGCATTTCTTCATAATTAATTTTATGGCTCATGGTCTCCTTTTGCTATTTGTGTTCCATAATATTATAAAATGTCATAACCTTTTTTTTTTTGATTTTTAGAAACAATCATAATAAATATTGCTTCAGAAGTACATCTTGGGATTTTTTTTCTCATAAATATTGTCATACAAGACTTTGAAAGCAAGTGACTATTGGGCTTAGATATGTGATAATTTTTCAACATGATTTGTAATGTATTCAAGTTTTTAGTGATTTAAGCTAATGCAGTTTGGCATGACAATTATATATTTGAATAATCTGTTGCAGGAAAACATCATTATCGTTTAACCCGTTATGGTATTGAGCAAGGTTTCCCGAGGAGAATATCGTGGGACTTCAAAGGCGTAGAGGGACCAATAGATTCTGCTATTACATGGGACAATGGATATACCTATATTTTTAAGGTAAGAAACAAACTATTGATATAAAAATAAAGATGAATGGTATGTTTGCCAATGACACCGTCAGTCTATAGATTTGACGTTTATTAAAATAGTTAAGGTCTCCGTACAGCACCATTTACCATGACCCATGATGAAGAAATGTAAAACAATTCAAAATGGAAATCAACTGTCATTAGAAATTGTTCTTGTATGCAGTTGTCTATATTCAAAATATCTTTTCTTTTTCGCTTATAGGACGATGTTTATTGGAAGTTCCAGAACACTAAGAGGATATATGGTCCTAAAAAGATATCAGTTGGGTTCAGTGGAGTGCCTGCTGGTATCGATGCTGCTGTGGTCTGGAGCGGTAATGGTAAAACTTATTTCTTTAAAGGTGAGAATCTCCAAGTTGAAAACAACGAATTTTAAAATCTATGTATCACCGATTATTTTGATGGTATTCATGTTGTCGATATATGTGTTATATTTCTAGAATGGTTATGGCAAATTCGTAATAATTAAGGTAACATTTAACTGCAGAGGTTTTAATATATGTATGTAACATATGAAAAATCATAGAAAGGAATAATTCTGTTGTCTTTCATTTATTTCTAAAATATATTTCAGAAAATGGGGATTTATCAAAACGATAGGCATGTATAAATAGTTATATTTATTTTTAGTCAAAAGATACACTACTATTTGGCTCCTTTTAATCTCTTACCGATTTAATTCAGTGTCAATTGGTCAACTCAATTGAGATATTCAGGCAGTATATAGTATAGCAAAGTAATATAATGATATCATGTTATATCAAATATATTTATTTCAGATGGTTATTATTGGAGATATTCTGGGAGAAAGGTGGAGTACGGTTATCCCCGACCAGTGTCGGTATGGAGAGGTTTACCAAGGAAGATAACTGCAGCTTTTAAGTGGGAGAATGGAAGGACCTACTTTTTCAGTGGCGAGAAATATTACAGATATAATGATCATCTTTTTACAGTAAGCATATGTTTTGAATGTCAGATACTATACTTCAAAATGTGTTATACTTAAAAAGATCGGGGAATTTTAATACAAAAACAAGACAACATTCACAAAAGCATCCTTACGGACCTATACAGACCACTATAGATTCATATAAATACATGTATTCATTTTACCCAGTATCAATATTGGCATCGGAGCCTCCTACCTTTAGCTACAGTATAATTAATGTAATGCACTTGACTGTTTCAAAGCACATATCACACTATCTGTTGCTAACAAACATCTCTTCATCTAAATTAGCCCTCCAATGTTTTTACCAAAATATATACTATAAAATAGAATGCAAATGGAAATGACTGTTAATAGAAACACCCGTTAAAGTAACAGCAGATCCCTGCACCGTATCATCAGAATGTGTTCCTTTACTTGAGAGTTGAGTTTTGATAGTAGATGCTGATCTTTGATTGTGTCTGTGCAATTTATTCACGCCTATACCAGATTTGGATTATTAAAAGCCTGGGTGACATATTCTAAAAACATCTGTATTTGGGTTTCAGTCTACTTGACGTATACCTTATGTCTCTTTTTATTCCCATATAACGTATATCTTTGGCGTGATATTTTTATCTACTTATCCAGGTGTAATCATAAATTGTGAACAATATTTCATTGTGAATATAATAACATAAACATAACAAATATGACAGTTGTACATATATCAGGTGTCAGGGTGTCCATTGAAATGTTAAAATATATTATGATACAGCATGTATTGCACATAAAGTATACAAATTCCATATAAATTGGAAAGTGAGATTGTATATAACTTTTTGTTTGTTGGTATTACATGGATATTAATTTTGTCTCATCGACAATCATACATTTTTATAAAGTAAATTAGAAAGAGCCAAAGAACGAATCTCTTTATAATATAAACTTGAAAGTGAAACCATGATCAATCTATCGTTTTATTTGTGTGTGGTTATTAAGAGTCACCTTTACTTAAATGCATAGAAGTTTTGGCTGGGTTCTCTGCATACGTGATTAGATCTCTTATAACCTCACACGTCGGCCGTCTGCACACCACTGATCATTTGACACCAATCTGACAACAGTCGGCATAGAAGCGTAATACTAGTATATGGCTAGCCATAGAACCAGGTTTCAATCCACTTTTTGTTTTGTTTTATTAAAATGACCTGTACAAAGTCAGGAATAAAACAGTTGTTGTCCACAGTTTGTTTCTATGTATGTTGGCGTTTGCTTTTGTTGCACTTCAGTGCCTCTTTTATTCCATTGTTTTCTTCTTATAATTGATGTGTCTTGTTAGTTTAAGTTTGATACCCGGTTTTGTTTTGCATAATATAATTATCACTATTGAACAGCGATGTACTACTGTTGCCTTTATATAGCTGCTCATATTTACGTCATTTAGAAAATTCTACTCAACAACAGTTGTTTTTACCCTTGAATAGATATGGACAGATCTATAGTAGAACTTATCCGGGCAGACGTTTGGACGTCTCATGGAAAGTTCAAGCCAAGAAATTCTATAATTTATTCTGAGTGACAGTTCTATCAAGGATATACTGTATTTATATCAAGGATAAAACGGATCTTTTGGAAAAAGTAAAATCACAAAAATACTGAACTCCGAGAAAAATTCAAAACAAAAAGTCCCTAATTAAAGGGCAAAATCAAAAGCTCAAACACAGCAAACGAATGGATAATAACTGTTATATTCCTGACTTGGTATAGGCATTTTCTTATGTGGAAAACAGTTATAAAACATTATAACAGGTCTAAAGAGAGGTTATAACTTATCCCTTCTGTGAATGAAGTTCTGGTTAATGAATCTGTCTTTATACGTTTTCTGAACATAAGAGAGACATTTCTTGTAACATATAGGTTGATAGTTGTCTCATTGGCAATCATTAAATGACTGTGTTTAAGGACATATTGAAGTTTTGACTATCGATCGACATTTACTCTTCAGATCTTCACATTTTATTATTAATTTATAACTGTGAGGAGAAGTGTGGTTACAATGATGAATGTAAACAACCCACACGTTTACCTGGAGTTATGATTAAGCTATATTATTCACGCTTGGATTAATTATTCAAATTTTTTCTACTTTTCTTTTTCAATCAGTTTAAAATTAAATTGCATTTTTTGTAACAATGATTGTTAAATATGTACATCCTCATAATTTATTTCTTAAACATATACTGAAAGCCCATAATACTACGTACCTGTTCACCTCCAATTACATACACATCGGAAATCAAAATTATACCATTTATGCAGACCAACCTATATGTAATGTGTACATAATAATCTGTATTGTATTACTATTCGTGGGATACCAATGGCTTTTGGTTTTGAAATGTAGGTGGCAAAAGATGAATTTTACTTTTTACTTTGTGAAGAGCAAATGCATGAAACACGAAACAATGTACCCTCGAAGTAGCTATTATTTTTCAAACAACGAAACTTTGATATTGTTGTACGAAAATAAATGAATACAGGGCCTAACAGCAAAACTAAATCATTTTCTATACAAAAAATTTGGACCATACCGTACAACACAGTGATGTAAGTTTAGTATTTGAAATACAATGGAATGGTCAGATAACACCAAATGTACAAGAATAATTATGATTAGACTACACATTTCAAATAGAAACAACTCACAACAGTCGTAATTATACTGTATCTTGTAGGTTGACTCCACATACCCAAGATCAGTTGCTACGTGGTGGTTAGGATGTCCAAATCAAGGTGAAATGACAGACATAAGAAACCCTTACACACAAGATGACCAAGGACAATCAGAGAAAAATGATAAAGATGAACAATGGTTAATTGTGGAAGATGATGGAACCACTTACATGGACGCACAAAATCAAAATAATTCTGCTGCCAAATTTAGTACTTCTTTAACTTTTATAATTAGCTTTTTGATAGTTCTCTGTAATATCCATTTGTGATCTTGAATTGAACATATTTATAAAATATAAACGGGTACTAATTACATTCCATGTTCAACGAACCCAGTCTAAGGTAGATAAATCCAGCATTATTTTATAGCTACAGGTCTGCTGTAAAATATTCCCAAAGTTTCCTCATGTTAATCATTAGATTGTTTGCATTAGATTATTTTTTTATAATATCTCTATGTGGAGTAAGCGTGTTAACAGGCTGGTTGACATTTGCATGTATATTTAAAAGATTTAGAGTATACATACAGAGCATGCATGGCAAATTATGGTCAATCTTCTCCAATATTTGGGTTTCATAAGTTATTTTTATAGTACGTTTCGATGATAAAATATCATAAAGGGAATTTACATTTTAAAAGGCTTATAAAATGAAAGTGATTTACTTCTTTCATTTTAAAAAGGCTTTTGTAATCCGGTGAAATCGGTCTGTCTCTTAATATGATGTGGTTACTTATGGAATGACCTATTTATCGTGTATATAGTAGCTTTTTGTCCTTGTCCAATCTATGCCATGTCAGGTCTAAAGTTACTTCTATCGTCGATCAGTTAGTCAGGATCCCAGACTTAAGTGGAATAAGTTGTTTATATATGTATTTTATTTCATTATAAGACATCAACCGGTTGTAGCATTTTACTTATAAATAGTAGTTGGTTTTGATTTTGTTTGTATATATTGATGAAATTGACTTAATTATTTTGTATATAATGCTTGTTATTTATTCTGAGACTTTTATACAAAATGACAATTCAAAAGTCCTCTTATTTATTCAGATAAACCATCAACCCACAAAATAGGATTACATCTTTTAGAAAATAGCTATATTTTGAATTGTGTAAGGTGTATGAAAGTTAACCTGACAAGTGTCTGATCAAACCAGATATAAGTAATACAGAAATTTTTCTTATTGATGGTTATATAAAGTATATGGAAATTAATGTCCCACGTACCTGAACAATCAGACTTATATCTTTAAACCTTTTTTTTTAGGGTAAAATGTTTCTTGATTTCTAAACCCTTTTTATACCTTAACCTTCATATCCTTCGAATAGTTATCAAAGGTACCAGGCTAAATATTTCGAATATATGGAAAAGAGACATTTTAGGAATAAAAGTCATTGCTTTATGTTGTCAGCAAGGATTCCATTGTTATTACATTTACATGTTATTCTACCATTTGTGATTTGTTTGTATTTCATGATTACATGTGGGATTTTTATAAAATTTATATATTGAGATGTCGTATGCCGATTTATTCATTTGTAAAGACTACATGTGATTTGTTAATGTTTTGATTACATATGTAGTTCGGTTGTATGTTATGATATATGTGGTTTGGTTGTATGCTCTGATATTTGTTATTTGTTAATATGGTTATAATTAGATATATGATATTTTGTTATGATTCGATATGTAATTTAGGTTATTGTAATGATTACAATTAATTCTGATTGTTTGTATGAAAGAGTTTCATGTGTGATTTGTATGTTATGATAACATGTGTGATATGTTTGTATGTTTTGATTACATGTGTGATACATTTGTATGTGTGTTTGTCATGGTTACATGTGTGATATGTGTGTATATTATGATTACATGTGTGATTGGTTGGTATGTTATGATTTCATGTGTGATACATTTGTATGTGTGTTTGTCATGATACCATGTGTGATATGTATGTAAATTATGATTATATGTCTAATTGGTTTGTATGTTATGATCAAATGAATGATATGATTGTATGTTATGATTACATGTGTGATTTCAATTGCATTTAGACATCATCATTACACATGGCTCTTTGTTTTTGATATATGTGATTTATTGATATTTTGAATTTTATTTTCTTATATAATATGACTAGTTTTATACATCATTTTTATATGTATGTTGTAAGACAGACATTAATATGTCTAATAAGTGCTATTGATGTAACGAATGTTCATAGAACATGAAACATTCAGTGTGTTTAAAAATCATTAAATATACAAAAGTTTTAATTTTGTGCCATGAATTTTGTAAAAAATGTGTGAATCAATAGTACAACTGTACAAATACTCCTTGTCCCATATCATACCATTAAATGTTATCACTAAACATGAGTTGTTTTCTCTTTAGTTCGGAAATACTGTGGAAATTCTTGTGAATAAAACTATTTAATAATCTAGATTTAGTATGTTATTAAAGTCTTACCACATACCATATGGTAAGATTTTCAAGATTACAGAACCTTTGCAATGTTTGCACAGATCTTAAAATATGTATTAAATCGTTAAAACGTAATTTATTTATTCATTTTTACACATTTACATATAAAATAACAATGTTGATTACAAAAATTAAAGATCTAAAATAGTGTACTGGCTACTGTTTGATATCTAACAACCCAACAGCCGACACATGAACCCCTGTAAGATATAACGTTAAAGTTAACGGTACAAATTTGATTAAAAGAAATGAGCATTTTTACAATAAGTGTCTCTTCAGTGATGATTGATGTCAAATTATTTGAAACCTCTTAAACTTATAAAAACCTTAGAGTCGATAAAACAAAAAATGACCTCAAGTACAGCCTGACTGGAAAGGAATAAGATTTTTTCATGAGGGATATATATTCCTTGATTTAAAATGATTTACAAGATTGTATAACATCACATTTTAATCAAACAATATCTGTATATTCATGACAGTACAGTAATGGCTTCTGGATTGGTAATACATTTTGTAATTATCAGTCCACGAGTAGGGTTATCGACTAGGTGGCATTAACGGTACAATTTTGATACACCAGATGTGCAATTTGACAATAAATGTCTCCAGTAATTCTCGAGGCTAAGTATTTTTAAAATTGGAATCCTTATAAAAACGTTAAAAAGCTGGTAAAACATATAAAAGACCAAAAGTATATCCATATCTGAACAATGATTTATTAGTGGTTTTTCAAGTGGGATATATATTCCATGATTCAGATTATTGAAAAATAAAGGCAACAGTAGTATACCGCTTTCAAACATCAAAACTCGGTTCAGAGAAAACAAAAACAGGTTACAAATTAAACCGAGGGAAGTACAACTATAAAGGGAAAATAAAGGAACAACAGGAACACTAAAGTGCAAAAAACAACTAAACGTAGAAACGAACTATTTGATAACATCTGCCATATTCTTGACTTGGTACAGGACATTCTTGCCAAATATATCCGTATTTCCATGCCAGTATATATATAGAAGTAACGAGCATAAGAAATATACATGTATACTGCTCAAATGATTTCAATGATTGTATACTAGTGACTGCAAATAATAACCAAACAATAGCTGTATACCCATCATGTAAGTATTGATGTTCTGACTACTAGGTGGGTGATTGCTTCTAGAACTAGCAAATAACCAGTACCAGCTGTGTTGAGTGACTTACGGTTTGGTTTTGTCAGGTGGGTATAGGTATTTTTTTTTAATGTTATCAAAACCATATAAATCATTTTACATTGCATTGTTCTTTCATCAATGGACAGTGAGAATATATCTAATAGGAGTGTGAGGTCCTAGAACATAGAGATTTAATAGATTATAAAAAAATAATGCATTTGAAGTTTACTCATGCACTGTTACAAAAGTAACACACTCGACCCGAGGTCTTGTTCATTATGTCTTTAACCCTGGTAGAGACTATACTCGATATACAGGGAAATGTTTCACGACTGAGATTATGCAATTCAAATTGAACAGAGAAATTAGATGTTTTTTTACGAACTCAATTAATCTGTTTACATTATCAATATTTGATTGTTGATTGTCACTCATTTTATAAAACTTTGCTTTGGTATCAACTCATTTTGTCCAGGTAGGAATCAGTTGTTTTTCCCATTATTTCTATTAACAATGACACCAAATAAAATATCAATCAGTATAATATTATGAACAAGAACATGAACATAAACATGAACATGAACAACGTCAATCGATTAGCAGCTAAAAAATGCCAATTTTCGATACCATGCTTTACTTTCGTTTATTTCATACATTTAATGTATTTAATACTATATTTAGTTGGTGGTTGTCGTTGGTTATTTCTATCTGACATGTTTTGGTTTTGGTGAGGGTTTGTATTGTTTATGTATTATCAGACTGTTAGTTTGAGTTGTTTCTCATTTTTTTTGCATGTATTTCCTGGCTTACTATATATAAGGTTTGGTTTTATATCTCATTGCTGAAAAGCGGTATAATTATAGATTATCGTTGATCATCTCAACGAGATTGATTTTCTCGCTTGAGCTGGTACAGCGAAAGTGAGAAAAGCAATCGAGTTGAGATGACCAATGATAATCTGTTTATCGCTATTTTACCTATGACGACGTTGGCAATTTCATGGCAATTTCGTTAGCAACGCCACGTGGCCTCCTTAGTTTCTAGCGATAATTTTTCCATCTCAAGCGAGAAGCATGATATGAAAATTATCACAAAAAAAGATCAAAAGAAAAATGCACAAAATAGCGATAATCGCCTATAATTGCTGTTGTATTCGTCAGCTAAAAACTGTTTGATAGCTGTATCATTGGACAGCATTCCACTTATCTTTTTCTTTTTTTTTAATTTTTTTTTATCTATGTCCAATAACGAAATAATAGTTATAACACAGAGAAAAGCTCTATAATTACATATTTGTGTTATAAATTATAAACAGGTACAAATAACATTCCATGTTGAACGAACCCAGTCTAAGGGAGATAAATTAAGTATAATTTATAGCTACAAGTCCTGCTGTGAAATATTCCTTAGTTGTTCGTGTTTACTTTAAGATTGTTTTCTTTCTTTTTTATGTATTAATAATGCTATGCACAAGGAGCGTTTGCACAGGTTCGATGATATTTGAACGTATATACATAAGGTTATTGGTTAAGAATAGATATACAGGACAACGAATGATACAATATGGTCAAGGTGCTGTTGCAGTTCAGTGATTCATTTGTTCCGTTATTTTCCTCTTATAGTAGATGTGTTTCCCTCGATTTTGGTTTGTGACTCGGAATTTTCCCTTAAACCCGAAATTCGCTTAATTCAACATCGGTATACTACTGTTGCTTTTATTTTGAAATGATTACATTCAGCTTTTTGTACTTTGTTATTCTCCAGTATTTTATTTCTATATTTCGTTTCGATAATAAAAGATATCATATAGGGAATTTCCAATTTAAAGGGTAATGAAAAGACAATGTTAGTTCATTTGTTTAGATGTCTCTGCATCAAATCATCTGCATGTCAAAGACAACAAGTTTGAATCTCTTTAGAAAGTATGATTGGTCACGGACGATTTACATTATAAAAATAAAGAGATGCATACTTTAGCTATTTCAAATTTACTTGATAAAAAGGTGTCAATGAATATTCTGTTTCTACCAAATTACTTTAATTGTAGTAACAGAACTACCTAAAGGAACAGAAAGTTTTATTTTTTTCTTACTAGAAGCCGATACTCAGCTTCACTTGAGATGTGGTATTGATATAATTGTCTTCTATTTGACTGCTTTGATACTCGTCTCACGTCAACAATTATTACCTTAAATAGTCTTAGTAAAGTCCGTTCAAAGAACAATTAATTATTACAAATTGCGTGGCATCATCTTCACCCGTGGGTCGATTATTGATTCTACCAGGGATCATTTCATAGTGAACGAGACCTTAGGTTAAGTGGTTAACTCTGTTACAGTATATGGGTATATCGATAAAATCTTACAAACTCTCTGAGTTAGATCTCACATTCATATAAGAAATACAATAAAAACCGAAGTGATCAATTGATAGGGTATTAATTATTTTACAGAATAAAAAACTTTATTTGAAAAATATATAAATTAATTTAAAATACATTTTATGTATTGGAAAATTAAATACATTAACTGGATTTTGCTGTGCACTTTTTATCATTCCTCCAGAAGGTGCTTAAATAAACAATGTTGGGAAAGAATTTTGAGAACTTATCAACATGTAGTTATTAAGATGACAGTAGAGGGCCTTGATACCTGACAATAATTGTGTACCCGAGTGGACCATATCGTGTGAAACTCCACTGTTTATCAAGTTTCCATCTTCTACAGGGATTACAGAAAGGGCACAGTAAAATCCAGTTGAGTTTTAAATTTTCTAAAACATAAAATGTTTTGATTTCTTTTTAATCAAGAGCATGTTATTTCTATAGTTCCCTCAGTTTTATTTATGATCCGGATTTTTTTCAGCTGTCAGTGACTAAATCGTTCAGAATTGAACTTTTTCTTAAGTCTAGTGGTCAGTCTAACAATTTGAATTTGTTTGATGTATAAAGGAATTAGGGCACCCTGCTTTCCAAAATTGAGATTAAAGGGAAGTGATTCATGCTTAATTTGTGTCAATCGAAACCTATATACCGTCACTTCAGTGATACTAGAGACCAATTATTTTGAAAATTCTAAATCGAATACAAACGTTAAAGAGGTAATACAACAAAAAAGACCTACAGTAAAGGTAAATCCGAGCTTTGCATGAGGGATGTAAATGATAAATGCAACAGCAGTATATCGGTGTTCATAGTCATAAAATAATTGGAAGAAAACAAATTCGGGTTACAAACTAAAACCGAGGGAATCATATCAACTAAAGAAGGAAATCAAAGTACCAAAATTAACACTGAAGTGGGTTAAACCTGGTTTTATGGCTAGGCAAACCTCACGCTCATATGTATGACAATGATAAAACATATCGCTAAAAATGTGAAATATTCCTTGATTTAAAATGCTTTAAAAGGTTGTATAACAGCAAATTTTAACCAATCGATATCTGTATATTCATCATGCTAAATACAGAGGGACTGGTTACTGGATGGTGATACATTTGGGAACACACAATCCACAAGCGGCAGCTGTGTTTAAGGCCTTGCGGTTTTGTTTTGTCAAGCGGGTACAGGATTATGTCTTTTACGTTATTTTACCATACCAGTGTTACTTCTATTTGGTTACATTGTACTTTTATCATGGACCAATCAGGTGTTTCAATGAGAATATTTCTCATAAGAATGTGGTTATTCTAGTATAAAGTGGTTACCTAGATTTAATCAATACATTGATGTGCACTCGTACACTGTAATCATAGTTAACCACTGTCCCATGGTCGCGTTCACTATGTCTTGATGCCTGGTAGAGTCTATATTCGACATACAGAGAAATGCTTCTCATCGAAATTGTATAGAGCAGTTTCTATTTTATGGATTCATTTAAAATGTTTTATATCATCAGTTATTGACGTGAAACGAAAAGGCAATCATTGCATGGACTCACCTGAGCTAAGGACTCCCTTGAACATATGAAAAACACGTTATGAATTCCATGCGTGCAAAGTGCTTTTTCTGGATTTACCCTCAACACGAACGCTCGATAGCAAGAATGTATAAAACCCGAACCAATTGACAATTATAGTATGGACACGAACCTAACAACATCAATTGCTAAACTAAATCTATTTTCATGCCACATGATTTAACTTTGTTCAGTTGGGGAGGGGGGGGGGTACATCTATATTAGACCGAACGTTTTCTCGTTTGAGTTGTTTCACATATTGTCATGTCAGAGTCTTTTATAGTTTCGTATACGGCACGATTTTTTTCGCATTATTGAAAGACCGTATTGGCTTAAATCTTGTTAATTTGAACTCTGGAGAAAGTTGTATCATTGACATGCGTACCACATCTTCTTTTCTTTTTATTGTGATCAACTAACGGGAAATAGCATACATTATTTTTAAAGAGAAAAATCTCTGTATTTACACATTTGTGTTATTTGATATATTTTTTCATGAAAGAGTTTTCAAAAATGACATTCTTATAACATGCAGGTGTTGCTAGAGCTTGGCAAACAACTGTCTGGTAAAATGTACATTATTCAAATAATAAATAATGCTTGATATTACTGTAATAACTGACAAGAGTTATGAACTAGACTATTCAAGACAAAAGTTCATTTTTCCCCCATGCAACATATTTGGTTTTCAAGTAAATACCGAACAAATGCTAAAAGGGTAACAACTTCCATGAGCCGTCGATTAACGATTTTGGACATGTTTGATCTTATCTTGATGGTCATGTTTACTTTTGTTGTTTGTGTATTTCTCTTAACTTTTCAATATCAGTATATGTCACATACAATCCTGGTTCAAATGAACAATTTTATTTGGCCTTTTTAACTTTTTTTTATTCGAGCGTCACTGATGAGTCTTTTGTAGACGAAACGCGCGTCTGGTGTATATACTAAATTTAGTCCTGGTATCTATGATGAGTTTATTTACTATGTTACTAAATTATAATCAAATATTAAATGAACAATGTTTATATTCATTGAAAACATCGTAGACAATAACATTTGGATGTTAAGTTCCAAGGTTTCCTCTGGGTCAATTTTCTTTTACGCAAACTTTTTTGCCAAAACAATATATTTTTCGCCAAATTATATTAACGGTATAAACAAAAAAATACTTCAATGACCAGGTACATTGAGTATAAACCCTGTATACTAAGTATAGACTAGTAAAACAGAGCACTCCAATTAACTCAACAATTTGTGTTTAATACTGTTAAATCAACTCCTTGAGGTCTGAATTCGACAGACGATCATATAAGCATCTCAGACCTAGCTCTGTATATCAAGCTTTTATTTAAACGACATTTAGTTAGGCACCGACCAATCATCATTTTTTGGGGGAAAAGGGAAGTGCATTGGGTTGTCTATAAATTTTTAATTCTAAATTTCTTAACATAGACTAATTTGTTTCAGGAGGGAAATGAACAAAATAGGTTGCTTCAATAAGATATAATTTTCAAAAAACGTTACTTGCTCCGTTATGTTTATCTAAAACAATTTAATTAAAAAGTGAGAAAATTCTTGTTTCTAGAAGAAAAAACTGTATACCCACACGTGATAAATGGCTGGTGCCAAATAAATTAACAATCATCTTGTGACATCTTGTCGGGCCGGGTTTTAATTGCAGCCGCTGCTATGTATCCACATTATAAATCCTTTGTTTCATATTATTAGAAAAAGATTTAAAATTGAAAGATATTAACTATAATGGTAGTTAAATATTAATATTAGTAGTATTTGTTACAGATTGATGTTAGTAGGTAACTGCTTTAATATTCAATTGGCACTGGTAACAGATAATATGTAATATTCCTGTAAGTCAGAAAAAGTGCATATCCCTCTCTCTCGATCAATCGACCAAATGATCTCTGTTGTTTGTGTAATTATGTAGAAATTGAGATTCCTCCATTCGATACTGATAGTTTTAAAAGTATGTCCATCTTATTATATGATCTGTTTTAGTATCCAACTGTAAATGTGAAAAAGAATATATCTACAAAAGAAAAGAGTTATAGGAAGCTAAGTGCTTCAGTGATCAGCAGTTTGAACTTTTCTTCTTTTTTTTTGCCAAGCCATATACATCATCTTGTGATGTGCACAGTGATGTAACAAGCGCGATAGCATTGTATTATTAGTTGCTGTCACTAGCGAAATACTTTTGTGACTTATTCATTGATTGCTGTCGGAAGTCTCTATCAAGATGTTTTATCATTCAATTAGGTTGTTCTTAGCGAGAATTGTTTACCTTGATTTGCTGTCCCAATATCTTTGTGGTCACTGTTCTTAAGTGAAATATTTAATTTTGTCCTATGCTGCTGTTTATAGCGAGATTTCATTGCCATTGGTTTATATCCCTGTCTAAGGTATTTTTGTCATTGGTTGTCTTCCGAAGTAAGACATATTATCATTGGCCGCTATTTAAAGGCTAATCATATTTGTCATTTGTGTCAAAAACGAGATATTTTAAGCAGTATGAATGTCCGCATGTCAAGATTTGTTGTCCGTATATCTATATAATTTTTAGCTATCCAAACCGAGATTTCTTTTTGTCATTGATTGCTGTTCAACGCTCGATATCTTTGTTTTTAGCTGATGTATAAAGCAAGCGAGATATCTTTGTTTTAGCTGATGTATAAAGCAAGAGAGATATTCCTGTCATTTATCGTTGTTCCCAGGGAGATATCTTGGTCGAAAAAGCGGGGGGGAAAGAGATATCAAGGGGGTAATAAAAGGAAATGAGTCTAATAAAAACAGAGAATGACACGGCGAGATTTTAAACGACGAAAAACAATAATCAAAGATTAAGGAAAATAAACCCAATTTAAACACCTGGGTGACCTCATATGCTCTAGAAGGGTAGACAGATCCTGCTCCACTTGTGACACACGTAGTGTTGCTTATGCAAATGAGAATCCGATGAGAAGTTGCATTCAGTGATGAAACAATCGAGGAAAAGAGGACGCCGTGATTTATGGTTATGATAAGCGTGACTCAACATATCCGAGGTCATAATTTATCAAAGCATATTCCCACAAAGAATGTTAAAAAAATTATAAAGGGGGTAAACGTTTTGCAATCATTAATATGTACTTTTCAACACATTGTACTTACATGAGTATCGTGACATGTGCCACATGAGTAGCAGAAACTGTTACCTTTCAGGATCACCTGTTCACCCCAGTGATTGGTGGGTTCGTGTTGTTCAGTCTTTGCTTTTTTTTTGTTGATTGTTGTCTGTCGTCGTTTTTACGTAAAAGTTCAATAATTGCACCTCTTATTTTGCAACTGTACGTTTGTGTTATTTGAAATTCTAAAATGCAGGTTCCATACTCATTTATGTTTTTTTTTAAACCTTCGTTCAAATTTGAAGAGGGTTCGATAGACATGAGGACTCTTTTATAGCGAGAACAAATTTCGAAGAATTATTACCATCTTATAATAATATCTATATATGGCTTACCCTATGTTGATTTAAGATTCTTCTATTTTTTGATAAATCATCTTCTACTTTATATTTCTTTCCTTTATCTATAACAAATCCATCAGGAAAACCGTATAATCCGTAGAAGTGTATAAAATCTATGTTAAAGTTGATGTTATCGTTATTTGTAGATATTGATCTTATTATCAAACAATTTCCCTGAAAGTAAATGAAATTGATGTTAACACTAAACAATAATCCTGAATGTAACAGATATTGATGTAAACACTGTAACCGTCCTACTAAAAGTAACAGAAACTGATGCTAACAATAAACCATCCTCCTGATAGTAACAGAAATTGATGTAAACACTAAATAATAATCCGGAAAGTAACATATATTGATGTTATTACTTAACAATCCGTCTGAAAGTAAGATACATTGGTGATAACACTAAACCATCCTCCTGAAAGTAAGATACATTGGTGATAACACTAAACCATCCTCCTGATAGTAAGATACATTGGTGATAACACTAAACCATTCTTCTGAAAGTAACAGATATTGATGTTAACACTAAACAATACTCCAGAAAGTAACAGATGTTGATGTTAACACTTTACAATCCTCCTAAAAGTAATATAAATGGATGTTAACACTAAAATTAAAACATTCCTCTAGAAATTTACAAATATAAATGTTAACACTAAACAAGTTCCCTGAAAGTAACAGATATTGTTGGTGTTGACACATAACAACATTCCTTAAAGTAACCGTAATTGATGTTAATCCTTAAAAAAAAATTCTGAAAGTAACAGATAAATATTATGTAGACAAAAATAAATCCCTGAAAGTTACAAATACTGTTGTAGTCACTTAATTATTTCTCTTAAAGTAGCATATAATGATATGTTAAAAATTATTTATTTTCCTTAAAGTAACAAATATAGCAGTACACAAATTGCCTGAAAACCCCCCATTTATTGGCGTTAACACCAAACAATTTCCATAAAAGTAACAGATAGTGATGTTAACACAATTGAAAACAACTTCCTTGAAAGTAGCAGATATTGTTGTTAAAACTAACATATTTCCAGAATGAAACAGATATTGACGTAAAAAATATTTTAAAAAAAGAAGAAAAAGTATAATTTGATAAAAATACTGACAATGAAAAAGGAAACTAAACTCAATGATTTTTCTTTTCTTACCTCAGATACAAAGAGTCGAAGTTTTACGTTATCATCTTCTTTTTCTAAAAATAAAACTTATTATTTTAACAATACTGCCCTTTGATAATATTGGAAAGGATGAAAACATGTTTGTGAGAGTACCGAAGGTTAAACATATTTCTGTTATATCTAAAACTAGTTGTGAACCATAATAATGTTTGAAACTTTTCACTTGTTTAAATAAAGAAAACACTGAAGAAATTACTCTGAAAATAAGGACTTACGATTTCTAAAGATCTTTTTAATTTGGATTTCTCCTTTGGCACTTCCTTTTTCATCAAGACTGATGAGCAATCCAATGGTATTTCTAAAACAATGAGCAAATATATATGACCAACTACACTGAATATGAAAAGGAAGTTAAGTTTAAGACCACGTTTACACTGGCAACGAAATTGAATCGATCTTAAAAAGACCAGTTCGCGTTTACATTGCACAAGCTAGATCGATCGAGATCGATCTTATCTAACCCAGTGCGTTTACACTACAACATAAAAAGAACCGGTCTGACCTTTATTTTCATATATAAAAATAACATTCACCTGAAAAAAAAGATCGATCGCGATTGATCTAAGCGTTTACACCAAAACCAAGATCGATTCAAATAAGAGGTAGACTTTTTAGGTCCGATTGAAGATCGATCTTACCCGTTTTCACTGGACCAAAGATCGATTTTTTTTGTCAGTGTAAACGGGGTCTTAGTGTCATTATTATCTTATAATCAAAACATTTGTTTTCGAATAAACACGCACATGATCATAAGAAGTCGTGAAGGTTAAACAATGCCATTTTATATGTAAAGAAACTACGTCTTCGGCAGAGGGTATTAAAAAAAGAAGACATCCTTGTTCACTAAAGGTAATGCGCGTAAACGTTTAATTAAGAATACACATCTAAAGTTACGATATAAAGTTGCATTACATAAACAATGTTGATGATATCTACATGTGTAGGACATTTCGTAAGTGTCGATATTAAATAAAAATCAGTATTTAGTGTAAAACAACGTTTCATATGAATGGAGATGAAGATTTATTTTTCGTTGTTGTTCTGCGATTTGCATTTTGTGTTGACTATTATATTATTAGTATTTGTGTGTGCGTTTCTCTGTTATAAGCGTCCTTGTGTGTGTTCGGGATGATTTTCTGTCACGAAGTAATGTCATTTTAGTGATTAAATCAGGTTCAACCGATCATTTTTCTTAAACTGTCCTGTACCAAATAAAGGCAACAGTAATATACCACTGTTCGAAAGTCATAAAACGATTAAGAGAAAACAAATCAGGCTTACAAACTAAAACTGAGGGAAACACATGAATTATAAAAGGAAAACAACGAAACAACAGAAACACCACAAAAAACCAAACGACAATAAATACAAACAGAAACGAACTATAAGATAACCGTTGACATTATCCTGACTTGGTACAGGATATTTCAAGAAAAAATGGTAGGTTGAACCTTGTTTTGTGTCTAGCCAAACCTCCCGCTTGTATGACAATGTTAAATATAACACTAAAATGACAACATTACATGACCAAGTCAGGAATATGACAGTTTTTATCCAATAGTTCGTTTCTATGTAAGATCATGTAAGTTTGGAGCTTGTTTTTGTTGCACATCAGTGTACTTGTTGTTCCTTTGTTTTCCTCTTTTAGTTGATGTGCTTCCCTTGGTTTTAAATTGTAACCCGAATTGGTTTTTTCTCAATCGATTTGTGACTTTTTAACACCGGTATAATACTGTAGCCTTTAATCATGACGTTTGTTTGAATTGAAAATCTACAATAACGAGATATGATCATACCTTTTGTTGTTCCACTTTGATTTGTGGTATAACGGAGAGATATATCCACCACGTACATAGTTATCCGTTGAGTTAACAAGTAATAATGTTCCCTAATTAAAAAAAAAAGGAAATGTGATATGTGCTAGGTCTATTTTTTTTTATAGATATACTTCTGTTTGTATCGATCTGATATGTTAAGTTCTATTCGATTTGACGGAATGCATTATAGTATACAGTTGTCCCGCCGTTTTTTCAACATGTCGGGTAATAAATCAAAAACGCTTAAACCAATTTTCCTGAAATTTTTGTTTATATCTTTTTGCGTATGTTATACTGTGCTAGGTTAGAATGATTTTGGTGCCTTAAAACATGTTTAACCTTGTCCCATTCTGTATCTGCTTGTCCCTATTCAGAAGTCTGTATTGAATGGTTGTTGGTTATTTTTTTGTTGTTTATCATAGGATGTTTTCGTTTGTTGTCTTACATAATACTTTCTTGTTTTATGCCGTTAAACCAGTGTTTCATGTTGGTGACAGGATTGGTGCCTTCATACATGTTAAACGCGTTGGTTATAAATATCTGCAATTATATATCTGTTTGGCTATTTATGACTTGGGTTGCTGTTTCGATGAAGTATGCAACATATAGTAATGTCCTAAACCTTGACTTTTTTATTGGCTAGATATTAAAACAGAATCGTCACCAACAAATGCAATTGCACTGAGCGCCTTGTAGATACAGATATAATAACTAACAAAATGAAATTCAGTCACGGTAACAGATCATGATAATACGATATTTGATGAATACTATCCCGAGTAAAATATTTATCTGCAAAGCTTTATAATGCATTCAATATTATACAAGAGGCAAACATTACGTGTAATTGTGTTAAAACCTTTTTATTTGTATGGTGAAACCGAAAAAGATATCATAGAGATATTCAAACTCAGTAGTCGAAAATAAACTATAAACGCCATGGCAACAAAAGAAAAAGACAACAAAACATACAACAGTACACAAAACACAGCATTGAAAACTACAGACTGAGCAACACGATCCCCACCAAAATATGGGCGTGATCTCATGATTAAGATTAAGCAAATCCTGCTCACAATGTGGCATCCGTGGTGTTGCTCGTGTCAGTATAAACCGGGTGAAACGTCTTATTCGGTTCAAAAATTCGGGAAAAGAAAGACATGATAGTGGTATCACAATTAGATCATATCCACGAAACAGATATTCGATAACGATCAAACAACTCATGATGGCGTCCGTAAAATTAAAGAAGGAATGATTTCAACTTCAACCCTTGGTGAATTAAACATATATGTATAAAAAATGGAGATATGTTATAATCTGATAACCATTAACCAAGAAACGAAGATGTAAACAACTATAGGTAACAGTAAGGCTTTCTGTGTTGAGCAAACCCAATTTCAAATGACAAGTTGAGTATCGATGAGTTAAACATGTAAAAAGGGACTACAAATGGTCTGAATGTAAATGACATCAAACGAGAAAAAAATTATGGTCGTTGTCAACCATTATAACCATAGGTTTATTGCTTGGGACTGATATAGATTCATTGTTTGTGACTGGCATTGTTTCCTTTCTTGGGACTGACACATATTACTTGCTTTTGGACTTGCATATGTGCCTTGGTTAGGACTGACATAGGTTTCTTGTTTTGGGTCTAGCATATTTTCCATGCTTGGGACTGACATAGGTTCACTGATTGGGACTGGCATAGGTTCACTGATTGGGACTGGCATATTTTCCTTGCTCGGGACTGGCAAATGAAGGGTACGATTAATCATGTTTGTGGAACATAGTTGCTTATAAGAATAATTACTAATGACAAGAAACAATTAGAATTAGTTAACTGCATTATATAGCTCAACAGTAGTCGTGATAACACACTGTACGAATGCAAATAGAAGCATATAGTCAACTATACATGAAGCAGAAGGCACAAGAACATTTTTATTATAATAACAATTTTAATAACAGAGCTTAATGGAAAACAAAATGTAGTAACATTCCGACAAACTGCGTCCTCTATTATACACAATTTCTATACAGAATCTAAACTGAAAAAATCGGACGAAGACCACAAGCTTTTCTTGTTAAAAACAGCAGCAGCACTTATTAAAACCGAAATTATATCTATGCCAGTGGACTAGAATTTTTATCCAAGCAACAACGATTGTCACATGAAACACATATTCCCGAAAGTTTGGCAGTATTTTTAAAGGTTTTATTTTCGGAAAAGGACGCCTCATTGCAAATCAGTTCGATAGGACAAGCCATCGTGCAAGCAACAAGAACCAGACTTGTAATTTAACCATTGAAGCTTGGACTTGCCATACAAATGCATCATATGTTTGGCTCGAGATTTTTTGTTGATACACTTAGCAACATGGGTTTTTGTTCTTCGTATTCAAAGGTTCAGAAATTCGAAACATCTGCTGTTATCTCGAAACAAGAAAAAACAACCAATCATTATGATGAATCACATTGTCTCCAATACGTGGCTGACAACGTAGATCACATCCTTTGTACTGTCGACGGAAACAATACCTTTCATGGCATGGGAATTATCTCATGTATTACACCAGGCATAGAAAAAGAGCCTATTCACATTCCTAGGTTAGATGTTACAACAGAGGAAATACTAGCATGTGGTCAAATCAGCATGTATCACTACAATGCAGATAAACACAAAGGGTTTACATCATTGAAATTTCCAGAACTTCAAAGTCTGAAAGGCAGAGTGTTCAACAATTCATGGCAAATATGCACATTAAGACATGTGACACGGCAATTAAAGTCCCCTATTCCTGAATGGTCAGGAACAATGCAGATGTTTCAGAAAGGTACCAGTACAGGTGTCTCTGATGTTACTTTTTTGCCTATGACCGACCTAAATCCAAGTGATATGAGCTGCATCTACTCGACCCCTATGTTCGTATCAAAAGAGGCCTCTCGTCAAGGACGAACTCCTGTTATAACATTTGATCAAAAACTTTACTAGAAATCTGTCATGATCACAAGTTGGAAAGAATGCAGTAACATTATTGTACAATTAGGTGGTTTTCGTACACAGATGAGTTTTTTGGGCAGTATAGGGCTGATTATGTCAGGCTCGGGACTGAAAGAGGTTCTTGAACTTATTTATGCACCTAATGCAGTGACACATATGTTATATGGAAAAGCCGTATCCCGTGCTGTCCGTGGATTCATGCTCGTTGACACAGCTCTTCACACTTTGATGACAAATGAAATTTTTGGACATGACGTTTTTGAAGAACATCAGAACGAAATCAATCATTCCCCAAGTATTGACCATCAATTGCTAACGAAAGCTTGTGAAATATACGAACACTTACAGGAAGAGAAAATCTCTTTACAAGATGCACTTGAGAGTCAAACTTTACAAGCCATACAAGAACTGCTACAAAAGAAAAACAATCCAGGACATCAAAACTTTGGCTGTCCTTTCTAGACATGGTGGCCATTTTAAAACGTTTCCTAATTGCAAAAAGGACAGGAGATTGGCTTCTACATTTATCAACACTGAAGGAAATGCTACCATATTTGGCAGCTTCAGGCCACAATCTGTACACCAAATCTGCATATTTTTACCTCTCTCAGATGCAAAATCTAGAAAATGACCATCCAGATATCCATGATCATTTTATGAATGGTAAACATGTTGTTCGAAGAAGTGACCGATTTTGGGCTGGCTTGTCCACAGATTTGGTGATAGAACAAGTGCTAATGAGAGGCGTAAAGTCAACCGGAGGATTAACTAGAGGCAGAGGTATGGGAGAAGTCCAAAGAACACTATGGCTCTTGTCTATACCATCTTTAGCCGAATACAACCATGCCATGCAGGAGTTAACTGGCACGGGATATAAAACTAGTGACCAGCACATTGAAAACAGCAAAAGTAGAATGGAAAGAGATAACAAAGATTCAAATCTGCTCACTGAATTCTTGACAGAGCGAAATCCTTTCACAAATGACAAGACACTAAGAAACATCGAAACTGGAATGGTAGCGGATAGCGATGCCAATGCAGATGAAGCAAAACTAGTTGGCAAAAAATTATAGAGTCTATAGCTGGAAATCTTATTTCGGAAATTTCATTTAAAAAGAAAGACCAAATTGTTGACTTGACGCTAAACGACCATCAGGCTCAAATATCTCTCAACAGCCACAAGTCGATCCTCAGCTAATGTTTCAGCGACTAACAGCAGTAGGACAAGACTCACTAAACAATACAGCAGAACTGCTTGAATACGAACTTTCAAGTTTTCCATCTTCTTTGTTTGAGGCTAATGGTCTCCCAAAGCAAGCAGCAAAAGCAACACTTGCAGATGCTATTTGGAACATGGGTGACTGTCAAGCTCAAGAACTACCAGAAACCAATATTGTTCATGTCATTGACGGAGAATCTCTATTATATAGAATACCGTGGATTAAAGGTCAGACATTTTCTCAAATTAGTATAAAGTACATAGATCATATCAGAAAACGATTTTCCAACCCAACGGTAGTCATGAATGGCTATAATAGTTCATCAACAAAAGACATCACTCACTTGAGAAGAAGCAAAGGAAAACAATCAAACACAATCACATTCACAAGAGACATGCCACTACGAGTTAAGAAAGAAACATTTCTCTTAAACCAATCTAACAAACAAAGATTTGTTGAAATGCTGATTGATACATTTCAAGAACATAGCATCGAGGCTATAAAAGTCAAGGAAGATGAAGATTTACTTATAGTTAAGACAGCTGTAGAAAAATCAAACAGACAAGAAGTTGTGATATACGGAGAAGACACTAACTTGTTGATACTAATTTGTCATCTTGCAGAAAAAAATTCTCATTGCATATTCTTTACCACTGACAAGCAAAGTGCGATGAAAAATTAAAAGATTTGGAATATACAAAAAACACAACAAGTTCTTGGTGAAGATGTATGCCATCAACTACCGTTTGTTCATGTCATTACTGGTTGTGACACGACAAGCCGATTGCATGGAATAGGTAAACCGGTCGTATTGAAGAAAATAAAATCCGACCATCATCTTCGTACTCAAGGGGAAGTTTTTCTAATGGAGTCAATGGGAATAGATGACGTTTGCAAAGCTGGTGAAGAAGTACTAGTAAACCTGTATGGCGGCATGCCCTTAGAAGGACTTGACATACTTCGTTGGAGAAAGTTCACCACCAAAACGATGGCACTAAGTAGATCATCTATAGTGCAAGTTCAGACTCTCCCACCAACTTCTGATGCTGCAAAGTTTCATTCGATGCGAGTTTATCTTCAGTGTCAATACTGGAGGGGGAAAACCGCTGAGGAAATTGACCCCCTGCAATGGGGTTGGACTTTGAAAAATGAAAAACTCTTTCCAATTGAAATGACAAAGCAGCCAGCACCTGAATTCCTCTTGAAGATAATTCACTGCAATTGCAAGACTGATTGTGACAACCGTAGATGTAGCTGCCGCAAGAATGGCATTCCTTGCTGCAGTGGTTGTGGGGAGTGCAGGGGAATAAATTGTTCAAATTCCAAATTCGAACTAGAGGAACTTGATGTTGAAGAAAATGAGGACACTTGACTATATAATTTTCTGTTGTTGCTAAATTTGATAAATAGTTGACTAATAATAAGGCAATCACTAAACTATTCTTGGTAAAATAAAAATAAAAAATGATTTTTCAACAATTTTTTTTTTCGATTACCAAATCAATCAAAAACATTATATATTGTTACACACAACTAACAGACTTTGATAGTAGATAAAGAGATATGATGTGCTTAATACAGTTTTAAAAGTTTAATCATGGTTAAATATGACAAAAAGTAGGATTCGACTTTCAAACGAAAAAACAATTCCCGGTTTTAGCTGTTTTTATGATGTTTTTCACTATAATAATGATAATATATAAACAAATTGTTTGTAGATAAATGTCTTACTATCTTTAAATAATTCATTCATGAAGATTATGCATTCTAGAGAAAAAAGAATCGGTATTATAAAAAAAACCATGATTTTTAGAGTTTTCCCAATTTTCCGCAGTTTTACTTTCAAAATCTCATTTTTTACCCCAAATTGACCCTTTTCCGCAAAACATATTTTTTATATTTTTAGTATATGATGTATATGTATATAAACTTCGGTTTTTACCATTAAAATGATTTGTTGCAATTAGTTTGAGGTTGACCCTTATTTAGAACAGATTGACTAGACTATAGTAGTAGTCTTATTATATAGGTATATGAGTTACTTCCCCTACATTTGTTGAAAATATTATCTCATATCCGAAATAAGTCAATTGTTAAAATATAATATCGATTTAAATGTATTGATGAAAAATTAGTGGACGCATCCCCATGAACATAAAATATTTACCATTATTCGCTAGAGATTGCCGTTTTTATACAGATGTTAATTTTTAACATGCCGTTTTGAAGAAATAGTAAAACATTGATAGGAAATTCAAAATGCTAATGTAAACTAAGTTCAGATCAAAATGGCCGTTTCAGACTTAAACTAGTTTACTAGTACACTTTGGCAGCTCGCTAAGAGCTTAAATTATTTGATTACAGGATTAACGATATCATAATCATCGTGCCGTCAAATTTATGCGATGATATTTTTAGTAAGCATACAATCACTTAATCGTCTTAAATTTTGAATTAAAAAAAAATACCCCCAAAAAACTTTATTTTACGAATAGGTTGCACACTGATGTGGATGATAATTCTTTTTTTTCAATCAGTCAAGCTTACTGTATACAAAATCTCAAAAACTTGCAGTACAGACTGGGTGTTCGACAGAAAAACTTACATCGCTATATCTGTATAGTAATTTGCTGATTGGACTGTCCGTACAGGTCTCTACCTAAAAAATATATATTTTTATTTTTACTTGTATGAAAAAAAACTTTTTTCCGGAGATACAAAACAGTATCAATCTACGCAAGTTTCTAACATTATATTATGGATAAATGAAATCTTAATTATAAGTAATTCAAGAATAAGTCTATCCATACAAATACAACTAAAGTTGAGAGTCATATAAACCATCTAACGAGCTTTTCAAAGTATACCTTCAGATGTATTATTATTTCTGTCTTTAATGGAAACTCGTGTCTTTTTCTTTCCCTCTTCTTGTTACCGGGACTTAGCAGGATATGTAAGTAAACCGACATTTTTGAAAATATAATATCATGTCGTCAGTATTTCTTAGTAGGCGTTTGGATATACAGACTTAATTGGTGGCCATCATATATAGATATAAGAAAATGTGGTATGAGTGCCAATGAGTCAACTCTCCATCATAGTCACAATTTGTAAAAGTAAACCATTATAGGTCAAAGTACGGTATTCAACACGGAGCATTGGCTCACACCGAACAACAAGCTATAATGGGCCCCAAAAAATGACTAGTTTAAAACAATTTAAAGGGGAATCATACCATGTTTTCTGTATTTCTTACGTATTATTTTTGCCCCGTTCATATTATAAATGTTTTTGGTTGTTATTTCTGAATATTCTACCTGTATTGAGTAGTTTCTAAAACCATCGGTACCTGTGATATTCTTTTTTCTATGACTGAAGACCATATTTGCCATTGGAAGCTGTTGTCATGGTGGTCTGTTTTATTTGTTTCACATGTTACAATACCTAATTGTTGTCCACATGTTTCATCTGGCAATGTTATGGAGCATCTGTAAATAAGGAAGTGTGTTGTGTAAAGCCGTTTTATGCAAATTTTAAACAAGAATTAATTAATCGAAGAAGGGTACTTTGTTATTTGGATGGAGAGTTGTCTCATTGGCACTCACACCACATCTTCCTATACATGGTATCTATAGATTGAATTTTTACTATCAATCGCATGCCTGGTACGCTATTGCAGTCATCATGCCTGGGAAGCAGGTAGTATTGTATGGTACTTGACTAATGAAGATTTTTTTCCCAAATGTACATGTAGTGATTATATTGATGAAGAACGACAGTAAAATTGCTGATACTGTTTCTGTGTGTTGTAAAGTGCGTGTAGGATTTGAGACATACATTTTTAGTTATCAAAAGATCTTTTTCTATTTTTTACGTAATTTACATAGTTTAAACGTACAAAATTAAAAAAAATTCAAGGAGACAATAACAAGAAAATGGATACGTTCCATCAAAAATCTAGCTGAAAACAAACCGACCGACAAATTTGTAAATCATCCAAGTATGCAATGGAATTGAGGAACACATCGTCAATGCATATACAAACATTACTGACAGTAGGGTTTTTTTTTGGTTCATTTCGTAGATTTAATTTTATTATAACATTACAACATGTAAATAATATGCGTAAAGTGCAACCAGGGAAAAATATATATTATTTGGTAGTTCAGCCATTTTGTTAAAGATTGCTTACACGAAATCTTTAGTGGTAACGTTTTTTACTTGAACTGTCGGTGTTGGGTTCGTAGCAATTGTAACATGATATGGCATCATTTTCGATGTCTTTCTTTTCTCCTTGTAGAAAAAGTGATGTTTGTTTTTTGGATACATCTGTTAAAATAAGTAAGTACATTCAGAAAAAAAAGCTGTTTGATCAAGTCGTTGATATTTTAGATAGTTTTACCTGAAGTTAACAGTATCCTTTAACTTTACTTTCCGCTATATAGATGAGGTTCTCTCACTAAATTATTCAAAATGTGGTGACTATGTTAAACGCATCTATCACATCGATAGGATATAAAGGATACAACAAATTCAGTAAAGTCTGCCTCATATGTTGACTTACATCTAGAAATTGACAATGAAGGTCGGTAGAAAAACAAAACTTTTCGACAAAAGAGAATATTTCAGCTTCTTTAATTGGGAACTTTCGAATTCTATGTTGCAACATTCCAGCAGCGCCTGCGTACGGAGTATATATTTCCCAATTGATACTATATTCCCGGGCTTGTATTTCCTATCATGATTTCCTTGATAGAGGGTTGCTGCTCACAAAGAAGCTATCAAAACAAGAGTTCCAAACGGTGAAGTTGAAATCATCCTTTCCTAAATTTTATGGACGCCATTACGAGTTGGTTGACCGTTTTGGAATATCCGTTTCACAGATGATTGTGGGTATGTTCATTATGTCGTAACTACCATCCTGTTCCCTTTTCACGAATATGACCCACCTAATTACACTTAATATCGGGTTTGTTCTAACATGAGCAACACGACGGGTGCCACATGTGGAGCAGGATCTGCCTGCCCTTCAAATGCCACCTGACATTACCCCCCAGTTTTTGGTGGGGTTCGATTTGCTTAGTCTTTATTTTTCTATGTTGTATATTTTGTACTGTTAATTGTCTATCTTTTCTTTTTTAGCCAAGGCGTTGTCAGGTTATTTTCGACTTATGGTTTTGAAATTCCCTCTGGTATCTTTCGTCACTCTTTTACATTGTGTCCTGCTGGTGCTCAGTTTTATAGATACCTATACAGCATTCGTTTAAACTCATCAATGAAGACGGGCGGGCCTATGTAGCTGCATCATTAGCCTGTAAACACTTAAGGTTGTGAGTTCGAATCCTGCTCGTGGCAGATGCGCCCCAATCTAATTGACTATGTATGGCAGTTTTCCTACCTAAGGTCAGTGGTTCTCCTTCAGAACCACGGCTTCCCTCATTAATAAAAACTAGCCGCCAAGAAATATTTAAGGGGGTAATCAGCTAATTATAATTCGAAAGTAGAACAAAAACAGAAGAGCACCATGTCAAAGAGATAAAACGAAAGATGACAAAATACAAAGACCAATCCAAAAAACACTGCAATAAGAAAGCTAAAGATAGAGATTCCCTAATATCCTGTTGACATCATATATTTCAGACAAGATACTTTTTTGTTGTTAGAACGACAAACTATGTTGCAATACATGTAATATGTAATAATATCAATTGAGATAACAAACACATTGTCATGACATACAACATGTAATTAGTTATAACCGCACTACATCTTTAATACGACTTTAAAAAGTACCAATTACGAAAAATTATGTTGAAATATAGACTGATAAGATCGTGTAGATGCTTATTTTAGGTTTTAATATACATTTTGTACTCTGGCATCGAAATAACGATGTTTTGCTTCTTTTGTATGTTCGTACTGTCACTGAAGCTCATTTTACACGTAAAATAAGAAAATAAAAGAAATAAATACTTGTATCTGTAATAATCCGGTACAGACTAAATCTACTTCTATAGTGAATAATGAAGAGTTTCCTGTTTTATGTGTTTTCTTTTGAAGTTGACCAGTCCATTGACTGTCTCTATAAGCCATGTCACCAATAATAACATATCTATCATGTTCCTTCCTACACCGTATCGCACTCAACTCGTCTGATTCAGAACTGAAATACAGAATGAATGTACAGACAAAATGGAAAAAATAATAGGATATACATTACTATACTCAATATTTTCAAAAGATATTTTGTCACTAATTTTATTTTAAATTTACTAGAATATGTACTATTCGCTGTCATATTCCAAAATTGAGATAACTGTGCAAAAACCTTTCGAGTAATCTTTGTTATTAATAATATTAATTATTAGTGTTTACTGCGTAGATAAAATTCACTTGGTATTTGATGTCTACGCCGTGTAGATAAACAGTCCTTAAATTAATTGAGGTATATACTGTAAAATTGGGAATGGTAATGGGGAATGTTTCAAAAGAGACAACAACCCGACCAAAGAATAGAAGTCCACTCATGGGTCTTCGACACAGGGAGAAAATGATCGCACCCGGAGGTGGAATACAGCTGGCCCCATAACAAAACATGTACTAGTTCAATGAAAATGGACGTCATTCAAAACTAAACATATGAATTACAAAGCTCCAAAACATATAAATGAAATTAAATTTGAAAAAAAAACATACAAACGTACAAATATAAAAAAAGAGATGTGGTATGATTGCCAATGAGACAACTATCTATCACAAGAGGCCATTGGCCATTTGTGCATATAAAGTCCAATTTTGGTATTTGCAGTGTATGTTGTATTGAGGTCTATGTTTCGATGGGCATATCAGTAGTCATTGAATATCACGTTTTTTTTTCTTTTCTCAAAGTGAACGTGTCTCATTGTTGATAAAGATAAAAATCCGTCAATAAAAGCACGATCTTCCTTCCATATACAGGATTTACCATCATTGATTGGATTGTTGTCACATTTAAATAATATATACCTTATACACTTTTTTCCAATATAAAAAAAGAAGATGTTGTATTATTGCCAATGAGACAACTCTCCACAAGAGACCAAATAACACAGAAATTAACAACCACCGTACGGCCTTCAACGATGAGCAAAGCCCATACCGCATCGTCATATAAAAGTCCCCGAAATGACAATTTAAAACAATTCAAACGAGAAAAATAACGGCCTAATGTATGTACAAAAAATGAACGAAAAACAAATATGTAACACATTAACAAACGACAATACCAAGGTCATTAGTATTACAAAAAATATTTATCGGGTCTGTTTTAAATTAACATTTCCCGAATTATTTTTCCTTGTTCCCTTTATTGTACAAATAGATGATTGATAATGTATACACCCTACCTTGAGCAACAGTGCTTAATATCTGTGGAACACACATTGTTTTCATTATTTAGCACTGAAGCAGTATCTTCAGGATTAAGGAATTGCCAACTTTTACATCTTAAAAAAAAATGTATAAAAATAAAAGTCATATAATAATCCATTAGTTTAACTGAAAAAGATTTATCATTTGAATAATCATAGTTCATCTTTAATCTATAATTGTCGGGATAAATATAGATAATTTGGTCAACTCATGGTCATAATGTGATGTTGTATTTTGAACTTAAATGCATTACATGTATTATCTACGGGGAAATATTTAAAAAGTATGTTTAAGAGTGCAAACGTTTATTTAAAAACTAGATGCTGCTTTTTAAAAATATGTACAGACATGAATATTGCATTTTATTCGGAAATGATATTTAATTTTGGAATGACCAAAACCTTTGGAAAACTTCATACAGGACGATTTTTGACTTATTGACCGTTGCGTCGGTCAAGAAATACCAACTATTCTATAAGTGAAATATTTTATTGTTGAACTAACTGAAGTATTTCAAAGTAACGTGTTCATACTTGATATTTCTTGACCATTGCAAGTGATCCTTAAAGCATTAATTTATGTAGAACTCGAGGACAGCAATGAGTTCTGCCTCAAATTTACACTTGAAACTTTAGTTGTTAAAATCTATATTCATGATTCATGGTCTCTAATTTTTCAATAAAATCGACATAGTATAAACGCGGACCGCGAAGAGGACCCCAAAATGACCTGCTACGCAATAAGAAATATCGCTTGTTCAACACGGCATCGGCACACAGGAGACTTTATTTGTACAAGTACAAAAAAAGTAAAAATTTATTTGTGTACCTGTTATTTGTACAATAGTTGCCTGGCTGATAAATATTTTGTCGTTGGTGGTCTATATTAGAATATATGTTTGTTTGTTTTATATTAAACTATTTTATAATATATTTCCCATTTTACTTCGAAACGATCAGCACGGTTGGTATTTACCCTGTTAGATTGCACCTTTCCATTTTACTACTTATAGTATAACTAAACCTCAAATTAATAAAGAAACTGCACAAACAAATGAAGAATGAAATATAAATTGTGTCGTTTTACAAAAAAATTACACAAATACACTCAAAAACTGACGTAAACTTCTGATACTACGATGCACTCAATATACCCTTTTAAAACGTTTAACTTATTTTATCTACATATTTTCTTATTGTTTAAACTTCCGTTATATTTTTTTTAACCCGACCCTACAGTCACTGACAATCAGATGATTTCCCCCATGGGAAGTAATCATTGTATCTTTGTCTTATGTAATAACTTATGTACTACAGATACCTTTCTCCCTATTAACACAAGTATTTAAAGTCTCTAAATCTTGATATATGACTTGTAGTACTAGCATGTATAGTATATACAAACAGCTATGTTTAGGCTCTTTATGGGAGTGTTTTACACAGTTTGGGTCAGTGATATACACACATGTTAAACTGAATACATTTCTAACTTAGGACTAAGGATCATCTAAGTTAATTTTAAGGATATTTTTTCAAATGAGAAATGTAACACTTTGAACGTATAGTATGCGTTTATAATGTAATTGCACCTTTCTACGCTACCCTCAATATCTATAAAAATCTATGTGGTTTTAGAAAACAGCTAGTTTTGTATACATCCTGCTGAAAGTTGTAAACTGTGTAAACTTGACCGTGTATTATCACTTGTTTGTCGTTCTCTATCCGAGCAAAACATAACTGCTGCGTAATTTACATTCACCTTTACCTGGAAGAAAAATGCAGTCGTACGAATACGATGTTAAACCGAAACGTTCTCACGGAAAACGTTATGCATATTTTGGAGGTTTACTATTTCTGTTGGTAATTGCTGCACTTATTGTTTCTATTGTTGCATTAGTCCGACAACAGAATAGTGAAAATGATAATAGTTCGCTTCGATCTCCTACTCCTAATCCACTGCCTACGACGACAATCAACGATCATAATAGTTCGCCTGGGTCTCCGACGACGACGACAACGGATAACACAGTCGACAGTAGAAGTGATAGTGTCGTAGAATGTGCAGTCAACGGTGCAGTGAGAAGTCCGGTTACTCGAAATACATGTGTCAACACAGACGGGTAAGTCCTGATTCACAGTATCTGTCACAATACATACGGGTAAGTTATGATTCACAGTGTCTATCACAACACTTATGGTTGAATCAGGATTTGCAGTATCTGTCACAACACATACGAGAAAGTCAGGATTCACAGTATCTGTCACAACAGAAAGAGTAAGTCAGGATTCACAGTATCTGTCACAACACATACGGTAGTCATGATTCACAGTATATGTCACAACACATACGGTAGTCATGATTCACAGTATATGTCACAACACATACGGTAGCCATGCATGATTAACAACTTATCTATCACAACAAATACGGATAGTCATGATTCAAAGTATCTGTCACAACACAAACGAGTAAGTCAGGATTCACAGTATCTGTAACAACACAAAGAGTAAGTCAGGATTCACAGTATCTATCACACCACATACGGTAGTAATGATTCACAACTTATCTATCACACCACATTAGGGTAAGTCAGGATTAACTTATCTATCACAACACTTACGGTTAATTCAGGTTTCAAGGTGTACGTCACAACACTTACGGTTAAGTCAGGGTTCAAGGTATACGTCACAACACATACGGGTAGGTCATGATTCACAGTATCTGTCACAACACATACGGGTAAGCCAGGATTCAGTGTATATGTCACAAAACAGGCGGTTAAGTCAGGATTCAGTGTATATGTCACAAGACAGGAGGTTAAGTCATGAGTCAGAGTATACGTCACAACACTATGGTTAAGTCAGGATTCAGTGTATATGTCACAACACAGAAGGGTAAGTCAGGATTCAGTGTATATGTCACAACACAAATTGGTAAGTCAGCATTCGAGTTGTACGTCACAACACATACGGGTAGGTCATGATTCACAGTATCTGTCACAACATATACGGGTAAGCCAGGATTCAGTGTATATGTCACAACACAAACTGGTAAGTCAGGATTCACAGTATCTGTCACAACACTTACGGTTAAGTCAGGATTCAGTGTATATTTCATAACACAGGCGGTTAAGTCAGGATTCAGTGTATATGTCACAACACACATACGGTAGTCAGGATTCACTGTATCTGTCAAGACACATACGGGTAATTCGTGATTCACAGTATGTCACAACACTTACGATTAAGTCATAATTCAGTGTATATATCACAACACAGACTGGTAAGAGATGTAAAGACAATAGTATATGGCATACTCATTGTACCCTCATTGAGAAGGTCAATGCATTGGTACAGGAACATGACCATTATGTAAAGATATAGCTGATTAGTATAGTTGTGTTAATCTGGATCGTAGGACTAAAATATACGTATGATATAAATCAGACAAAGCAAAGGTCGCCTTGGTCGTCTCCCTTTGTGCAATGTTTATTGATAAAAAATATAACAGATAACAAAATGACCCAATCTCATCCTCATCTGTTTTAAAGGAGTAGGTTCAGTAAGACCCCTTTTTGGCCCCCAAATATAGCAGTTTTACAAAATTGTTCGAATTTAAACTATTAGTTTTTTATTGGACAGTAGAATGGTTCTGCTACATAAATATGGCCTGTTTTTGACAATACAATGCACAAATATCGGGTACTAGCACCATTAAGTCATGCTAAATTACTGAAATCTTAAATATTCTATCATTTTAGTTAAATTTTAGACGGTTTTCGTGTAAAACAAAAGTGGCCGCATTCGTGTCCATCCTCAATATTGAAATGTAAGTTGTATTTGATGATAATACATAACATCTATAAAGGTTGAGGATGAACACGGATGCGGCCACTTTCATTTTTGACAAAAACCATCTAAAAAGTGACATTTTTCGGCATATTTTGTAGATTTTTCACATTTGAGCTTGAATCAGATCGTTTTTAATGACTAAATCAGTTAAAATCTTTCACATAAACTAATTGATTCCAAGGAAAAAGACACTTAAGTGTTTAAAAAGTGTTCAAAATCTTATGTCAGATGAACCTGAAATTTTAGGCCAAAATCGGTCCTTACCGGACCTTCTCCTTTATTTATTTGTGTTTTATGCATGTATTATATTAGGAATTTTAATCATATGTTAAGACACATCAGATGTTTTGTTTTTGGTTTTGTTCGTAAATTGCAGTGGCATGCTACTGAAAAGCATACATGGGCTTTGGGTTTTTTTTGAAGGCCAGTGACCTATAGCTATTAATTTCTGTGTCATTTTGTCTCTTGTGGAGTTTTGTCTTGTTGCAATCATACCATATCTTCTTTTACATATAAAATTGCCAGGCAGATAGAAAAAAAAACCCATTAAGACTAATGATGACTTTTAGTGTTAGAGTCAAGGGAATCGTAAACATTACACAACATGTGTATGAGGCTGCGTTGAAGTAACACACTAAAAACAAAAACAAATAAACAATATAACAATTTAATAGAGCTATATTATAAAAGAATTAACAAGTCAATAACAAAAACAACATAACAACCACATTGATCAACAAAGTGTACATCTTTTACCATGCTTGTAAATAGTCAATAGTGGAGATCCAAGACTCTCCATTTCACTGAAGTTGATATTTGGTTGGAGACTGAGCTTTCTGTTCTCCTTGGTGGCCTCGTGGAGTTCAGAAGTAGATTTACTGGTACGATACACGTCACACTCGGACATTCGCACATTCGAAGCACTGTTGTACTTTTTAAATATCCTCTTTGGAGTTCCTTGTCTCCGCTTGACTTTGGAACTGCTTTTCACTTTAGTTAGCTGTTTTGGTAGTTCGGTGTTCTCTTTTATCTGTTTACATGGAGTGGCATCAAAATTCTCATTGTCTAATTCAGTAGAAGAGAATACACGTTTTGCTTTTTTCTGTAATTCTTCGAATCTTTTACGAATTTCGACGTCTTTTTGTTTCAGCATCTGTGTCTTCCTCTTAATCCTTGCCATCTGACTGGTCCATACGATCATATTAGCTGTTACATCAGTCTTACTCACGATCATATTAGCTGTTACATCAGATTTACTCCGATTAGGTGTAGCACTGCTTACTTTATTGAAAGTCAACAAATGTGTTTCCGTAACATTCCGGTTCAAAGCTTTTAAAGTGTTTCTGTCTTGAAGAGTTTGATTCTCTAGAGATGGATCTTTCACTGTAGGCCTATCAGGCAATACAGTATAATTATCCCGAGTCACACTATTATTCAGTGCCAAGCTCGTATCTGATATTTGTCGGCGTTTCAAAAGTTTTTGCTTACATTCATTTTGTTGTAAATTCTTCAACAAGGTTCTTCTCAAATAACCAGGAGGTAAGGATTTTCTTGTTACTGCAAATTTCATCATTTTGAACAAATACTGTGTGATATCTATACTAAAATGTTAAAGTTTTACAAAATCGTGACTATATAGGAGCTTCAAATATGTCGGTTCTTTTGAACTTCTCCAAGTCCACGCTGTTCGCGTTGATTGAACGATTCCATACCAGCTTGGGTGCACTAATCAATTTATCAATCAAAGTCAACACAATTAGCATAATTATAAACAGATGTCTAAATTAAGCCCTTTATGGAGTTAAATCTGTTATTTATAAATTCAATTAAGTGTTAATTTGATGCAAAGGAAAAATTATTTAGTCATATTTTGAAAATTAAATAAATTTTAGTTTCCTTAGAATAATAAAAAAATGAAAACATTATTTATCTTTAACCCTATATGTTGATATTAAAATGACAAACTGATTTACTGACACGTACGGAAGCGTATTAGGGCTATCGTTTTTTTTTCTCTCCCAATGTTGACTTTAATCTTGGAATTATCAACTTTAATCTTGGAAATATTAACTTTAATCGTGGAATTATCAACTTTAATATTTGTATTATCAACTTTAATATTTGTATAATCAACTTTAATATTTGTATTATTAACTTTAATATTTGTATTATTAACTTTGATCTTGGAATTATCAACTTAGATTTTTGAATTATCAACTTAAATTTTTGAATTATCAACTTTAATCTTGGAATTATCAACATTAATCAGGGAATTATGTGTGTTTCAAAATTTAAAGCTTTTCTTTTAAAAAATCTGTGTCAACTCTTTTTAACATTTTTAATTTAAAACTTCATAATTTCTATAACAGGGAAGAATTCTCTTTTATTTGATGTAATAATGTTGTTCTGATGAAAGAAACATTCAAAATAGAATCTCCCTGTATTTTTGAATTAAGGAATCAATTTAGATAGTTATAAATCATCATGGTTAAATGGTTAAAGTTAAACATATGCACTCATATGGTATGATTTGATTTTTTAAAATTCTATATAACATATATGTCACTGTTACCATAAATCTTAACTTTCCAAATTGAAACAAATTAATATAAAAGATGAGGAGATTTGGCCATTATGGTTGCTGATGAGACAACTTTTCACCAACGTTTAAATGTGCAGTGAACGTTAGCACCTAAAGTAATGGTTGCAGCATGAGTGAACTAAGTTAAATATATGTGAATCTCTATTTTTTTACTATAAAAAATGTGAATTGAAATAAACGTGAACAAGTAACGTAATGATGTCCATATGCGTTTGACTAAGGTTTCTTAATATGTATTTGAAGTTAAGTAATGGTTGCCGTAGACGTAGTATAAAAATAAGATAATGTGGAATAATTGTCAATGCGATAACTCGTCCCACGAGACAATGACACAGAAAGTAGCAACGTGCTGCCTTCAAAAATGAGTAAGGACCTGGTCCCATACCATATAGTCAGCTTTAAAAGACTCAGAAATGATAAATGAAAACAATTCAAACGAAAAGACTAACGGCCTATCTTACATACAAAATAATGAACGAAAAACAAATCTGTTACACAGCAACAATCGACAACCACTGAATTACAGGCTCCTGACTAGGGACAGCACATACATAATGTGGCGGGGTTAAACTCGTTTGAGGGCGCATCAAAATTCCCTAACTTGGGACTGTGGTGTAACAATAGTATACATCATAAGAATAAACTATAACAAGAATGTGTCCACAGTACACGGATGCCCCACTCGCACTATCATTTTCTATGTTTAGTGGACCGTGAAATTGGAATAAATTCTCTAATTTGGCATTAAAATTAGAATGATCTTATCAAAGGGAACATGTATACTAAGTTTCAAGTTGATTGGACTTCAACATCATCAAAAACTACCTTGACCAAAAACTTTAACCTGAAGCGGACAGACGGACGAACGAACGAACGGACGGACAGACGGACGGACGGACGGACGGACGGACGGACGGACGAACGGACGCACAGACCAGAAAACATAATGCCCCTCTACTATCGTAGGTGGGGCATAAAAATCATTTAAAAAAGTCTTTAACTCATCAGATGGACACTCACTAGTACCTACAAAAAATAAAATTAGAAGCATGTAAATTGAAAAAAATATGTTATTAATAACGTTATTCTTGCCACACTGGTGGGGCTTGGTTACTAGAAGTAGGAATTGGAATGTATGTCGTTGTGCTAGCCACATTTATGTGGATTGAACTGAATCTGTGTACGTGTAACGAAAAATTCTCTCAAATTATACAAAATATATATATGATCAGTTGAAAATGTTTATGTAACTCAACGTTTGCCATATGATTGTGTGTGACTAAATTATATTTTGTTATTCAATGTATTATTTTTGATCCAGTTGTGTATGGCAGAGTCGCAGCAGAAATGAAAAGACTCCAGCATGTATATATAAAGACAGAGTCGGGTATGTACTAGACGGCGACGTAACTATAGGAGCAAACACATGGACAGCAAGACTGAAGAAGACGGGGATAGACAAAGTGTATGGTATGGATGTGTACAACAATATCAACGTGCAAGTGGAAATGATCAACGAAAACGCTCTCAGGATATATGTATGTGGTATTATTACTATTCCGGATTAAATTGTTAATTACGCCTTATTACATTTCTAATAAAAGTCCATGTTTGAATACGTCATTTAGACAGTAACACGACAACATAAACTATAAAAAAAAACATAAACAGGTCAACAAACGACCTTGAACAGTTACTTTTAGACAAATTCCAAAACCAAAACTTTCACTTCAAATTATATCGAGGTATAAAAGTTGAGTATATGTTTAACAAAGACTTTCAAAGATCTGTCATCAACCTATGAAAAATCTTGCAAATAAATTGCATTTCCTCCTGAAAATTTGCATATTCATTTAAGCCTGTCCTAGAGCTATTGTTTTCTGCTTGTTTTAAATTCAGAATGTCTGAATTGTCCCCTTTTTTTCCGTTTCTTTACTGATGGTAAATTAATTTATTAAAAAAAAAAACTAATAAATCCCTAAAAATATAAGACGCAATTGTGCAATCAAAGTAATATATATAAGTAAAACATCAAAATAAACAAGTCTATTATTAGCATTAAGTCCCAAAAATGGAAGGACATTTTTCTACGAAATACCATTTATTATAATAAAAAGTTAGTTGTTTTAAAAAAATATTTCTTCAAAGCTTTCATTTTCAATTCCTACAATTGGAATACATGCTTTGTAGATGTATCCAGATAAGTTGATGAATGCTTCGGAAATACCAGATGAAGCTCTGACAATGGACATTCCAAGAAAACTCTCCTCAGACAAGTTATACAACGTTTCATTTACTACAGAACCAGTATTCGGTATTGTTGTCGAGAGAATTACAAATTCTACGGTAAAAACTAAAATGTGAGTTTTTTTTCAAACAAGACAGGAAATTTCACCAAGATAAAACGCCAATACACCTAACACTAACAAGAGATGACATTTAGCAATAGTTGAAAAGATTGTTTTAAATATGTAAACAAAATATACAGGTTTGAATTTGTTGAGAATGTGAATATGCATATGGAAAATCAACTTATCTTATATATTTTTTTTAAAGATGATAAATGTAAATTATGTCTCTTTTTTATAGTCACATACACTTTGATATTTTTCTTCTATCAAAAAAATATATAGATCTAACATTTTCCGTTTTTAAAAGTCAAACAATGGTTTGTTTTTTTCTAAGTACTAAAATAAGGGAGTTTATTACTTGTTATGTTAAAGTAAAAATTTCACTATGTGAAAATTTATGCTTTCCCATCAATTGCAATATTTAGTCTAAGAGACATTACATCACTAAACTAAGCTATAATAATTATAATGATACGAAAATGAATATAGAATATCTATTATTCCAATTATAGACCCTGATGGACAAAAATGGCCTTTCTTTGAATAAAACCAATGATGTGCCTTTTCATTTTTTGTCTAATCAGTGCTTCTTAAAACGGTCGCTATAGAGACTTTCCCTTCACAGGCACTTGTCTTTGAATACTTTTTTTTAATACAGAATAGACACGACAGTGACGGGTACAATATTTTCCCGCCAATTCATGCAGTTGACCACCAGATTGTCGTCCGGACATGTTTATGGTTTTGGAGAACACAATCACAGAAGATTTAAACATGATATGGACTGGAAAACATGGCCAATCTTTACAAGAGATGTAGCACCTGTGGTAAATTTGATAAACATTCAAAATATTTAACAATTAATCCACATAGCGAAAAGGTGTATAAATAGTTTAACTTACAGCAAAATGTTTCGTGTCACAACATTAAATAATGTAATGGTTTTGCACAGACACATTCGTACAGATGTTTTCCACCTTTATTTCACGATTTCATGCGAGCATACATAAACATTTCAGGTGAATTGTTTCACACGATTTTTTTTTATCTAACATAAATGCACGCCAAAATTGTCTATGCAAAGCAAACTTATACAGTGCATTTAAAAGGAATAAACAATTAAATAAATGATTAATTATTGACTTTTAAAAGAACTTGTTAGTATTTGGTATGTGATAATTTTGAATGACATATCTAGCTGAGGTTTTGACGATGTCTCTATTCAAAAGAGAATAATGCCGAATTGTAACAAACACGCAATACAATTAGGCCTATATATTAAGTAAAGGCAAAAGCAAACAAACAAATAAAGTCAAATCCACCTTTATCTGGTTAAAATAATGAAAAAATAATTATCGGATAACTTTTGTTTTCGTTGTTAAAACTATTTTATCAAATGTTTGAAGGACGAATGGAATCTATACGGAGCACATCCGGTCTATCTAAATCTTGAAGAAGATGGGAAGGCCAATATGGTTTTCCTGAAGAATAGTCATGCCATGGGTAAGTTGAATTCTCTACTTTTCTTTTGGTTTTGGATTGCTGAGTAATTGACGCATTGTCTACATCTCTTTAACTCATATGTTTATATGATCGGATAGAACGTTGGTATCGGTAACAATGAAACCTGAAAATAATTGTCAAAGTTTCATTATAAAAGTATGACTTAATTCGTTCCATTCTCATGTGTTTAATTTGATTCAAATGAATGGTTACTGTTGCATGCTAGCTTTTATATGTTTCAGATGTTGTTTTGCAACCCGAACCATTTCCTGCCATATCTTGGAAAGTAATTGGTGGTGTACTCGATTTCTACGTATTTCTCGGACCATCTCCACACGAAGCAGTTCAGCAATACATATCTGTAATATATATTTTCTTCATTGAAATAGCTTCATGATTGAATTATATTGTGATAAGAGTCTACTCGTAATCATATATAAAAGAATTGGTTATTTCATAAAAATCCACCTATGTCTTTGTTTAACCATGCAATGGAAGCTCTCAAGGTTGTTTTGAACTTAAAATGATTGTATTTTTTTTGCGCTTTGCCAAAATGTTGCTTTTATCATGCTGTTTCTACCAAAATAGCACTCAGCTGGTTTTAAAGTTTAAGGTTGTGTACATGAGGGTAAGAGAAAGAAAAACTCTTCTGAGGAAAGGCAATATCATGTGACTAGATAAAAAGTTAATTATAGAATTTTAAAACAAAAATGCAAGGAGATAGCTCTTTTATAAACACTTTTTAAAATACATATATAGATTAGACCGTTGGTTTTCCCGTTTGAATGGTTTTACACTGGTAATTTTTGGGCCCTTTTTAGCTTGCTGTTCGGTGTGAGTCAAGGCTCCGTGTCGAAGGCCGTACTTTGACCTATAATGGTTTACTTTTATAAATTGTTATTTGAATGGAGAGTTGTCTCATTACATAACAAAATCAAAATTGCCGTACAGTCTTTTAGCAATGGACAATTCATCCGCATATAGCGGCCATTATACTTTATTTAAACTGATATTTCGTAGGAGAACACTTATTATTTCCTAACTGTACACTAGAATCTAAACTGAACTGGCATTAAGAAAACCCTTTATATTTCCTTGTTGGACACAGACGATGGGTAAAACCAGTATTGCCACTGTGATGCAGACTTTAAATTAATATTAAAAATGCTTAACAGACAAACCCTTAATGCCACCTTTCTGAATGCACATCATAATATTATATATTGAACAGACTATAGGCAAACCATTAATGCCACTTTACTGCATGCAAATCATAATATTATATTGAACAGACTATAGTCAAACCATTAATGCCATCTTACTATACACAACACTTTTATATTGAGTAGGCTTTAGATAAACCCTAAATGTCATTGTATTTTATACTTGTATATTGAATAGGCTTTAGGCATACCATGAATATTCCATTTTACTATCTTCAATACTTTTATATTGAGTACCTTTAATGCCGCTGTATTTTATACATGAATATTGAACAGGCTATAGGTAAACCATTAATGCCGTCTTACTGTATATTGAACAGGCTATAGGCAAACCATTAATGCCGTCTTACTGTATATTGAACAGACTTTAGGCAAACCATTTTAATGCCGTCTTACTGTATATTGAACAGGCTATAGGCAAACCATTAATGCCGTCTTACTGTATATTGAACAGGCTATAGGCAAACCATTAATGCCGTCTTACTGTATATTGAACAGGCTATAGGTAAACCATTAATGCCGTCTTACTGGTCACTAGGATTCCATCTGTGTAAATGGGGATATGAAAATTTGACTGTTGTGCAAGATGTAGTAGAAAGAAACAAAATGGCAGAAATACCACAGGTACGACATACTAATGTAAAAACAAAACTTTAAACAACTGTTTTACATCTTGTAAGTACAAAGAGATGTATTAAGGAAAGACTTCTAGGGTATTTTACCAGTTTATATTCAGTCAACGTAACCTTCTGTTATATATATATGCAGTATCATCAACAGGAGTTTTGACTATGAAAAATAGTTTAATTATGCTGATTACTATGTCTTGAGTGTGTTTTATTTTTTTGGTTTCCTCTACAAAATGTTGTCTTCACCTTGTCATGAGATAGATGCATCTTCATAATATTCTGTAATATCATTTCCAATGGAACATATATAGCAGCATTTGTTCTGGAACAAATGGTACAGAATATGTGTTCCAACATGTATTATGACACTGTTTTCAGAGGAACTTCTGTAAGCCTGAACAAATATACGTTGACAACCCTAATGTATGTATATATGATTTTCTCTTATAGGATGTACAATGGGGAGATATTGACTATATGTTTAATAAATTTGATTTTACGGTTGATAAGAAAACATTCAAAGATCTTCCTGAATTTGTTGATGAACTTCGCCAGAATGGGCAAAGATATGTCATTATTGTGGTAAGTGGAATATTTGAAAAAAAAACATGTTGATGTCCTTATTGCCACATTCAATTAGAATTTTAGAACCACATGCAATGCAAATTCTCGTTCAGTAAGAATGTCTCAATTGGAAATAGCATACAATCGATAAAAATACAGACGACTATACTGATATCTAACTCAGCGAAACATGTCGGTAGAGTTTTAGCACAGGCACTCGTCTAAGAATTTTTTCCTCCTATATACCTTTATATTAAGGTAGAGTCTATATAGGAATTTTTTTCTGAGACATGTGCCTGTGAGTTTTAGACACCAACACATCAACACTTACAATACTCTAGAATATTTTCTTCTGTTTTGGTATAGGGCGATGGCATGGGCGATATGAATTCATACAAGATTGTTTTGTTTTATTTATGTATATAGTACAGCAAGAACAATAATGACACCATGCTAGAACATTTTGTTTGTGTATAGGACACTATCATAGTATGGTGATGATTCGAAACAATATTAGAAAGTTTTGTTTGTATATTGATAAGACATGATAATTAGGGATTTTTCACAGAGGATACCGTTATTGACTCTTATCCCCGGCTTAGTATATATCTAGGATTTTGATTGGTTAACGCACGTCGTTACAAAACCCATAGCCCCTGGGTGTTGCTAACCCATATCCCCGGACGTTGCTAACCATTATCCCGGGGAACTTCACGCAAGTTTTCCTTAGTTCCATGATTGTTCCTTGTGAAATATTGAAATCTGTAGATTATCTATGATGTTTGTAATTAAATATTTAATTCATTAACGATTTTGTCCTATTATGCCGATCATTTACACTCATTTCATTAAATGCATCACTTGACTGCCACATTTTCAAGGAATGGGACTACTGACATGCTATGCAAATTACCCACGTTGACGTCACACCATCTATGGCGTAACGCTCACAACATTGAGCGCCAAATTTGACTCATTCCAGTTTCTCTGTCTCCGTATTAAAAACGTCTTATATTTGACTACCTGTAGGGTTCTACCAAAGGTAGTACCCTACACCCTGTAAAAAATATGTAAAATTTCCAAATTTCAATAAAACCTTTTTAGATAATGAAAAAAACGTTGTTTTCGCGTTACACTTTGTACCCGAATTTCCATAAAACTCGCCCGATTCGGACTAAGACCGGGGATAAATTCGTTATCTACGTTCATATCCGTAGATATGGATATTTTAACACCCTTCAGTACCCTGTACACCCTTCGGCTACGCCTCATGGTGTACTGGGGTACTTTGTGCTACGCCTCATGGTGTACTGGGGTACTTCAGGGTGTTAAAATATCCATATCTACGGATATGAACGTAGATAACTTATAATATTCCCTGTCAGTGTTTTATATCTCCTGATCCACCAGGCTACGGAAATAAAGGGCTCTAACAGAGAATATGAACCTATATCTCCTGTGGGGCCCTGATAACAAGAGGATCCTGGTTTCATCATTAATTACCATTCTGATCCTTTTTTGTTCTCAGGGTATTACGGCTCATATATCCTGTGAGGCTGTCGATATAACTAACCAAGTTGCAGGACTTACCTTGATATTTAAATCCAGTATTAAATAAAACAATATCAAATAATGTTTCATCTTGCATGTGTATATAGGAAAAGAGTACAGGCGATGATTTGAAACGATATTTTGTTTTGTTTTTCATGTATATAGGACGTTGGTATTGGTGCTAATGAAACCATTATAGAACAAGGACGAGTCAACAGCCCAGGCTATGAGATGTACAAGGATGGAATAGATATGGATGTGTTTGTCAAAAACCATGATGGTACCGTTCTGAAAGGAGAGGTAAAAACTGTGATAATAGCGTATTTAAAGGTGACGTGAAATCCACGATAATAACAATCCTAAAAGAGAGATAAGAACACCATGATACTGTTCCTAAAGGAGAGGTAAGACGTGATGATACTGTTCCTAAAGGAGAGGTAAGACGTGATGATACTGTTCCCAAAGGAGAGGTAAGACGTATTGATACTGTTCCTAAATGGTAAGACGTGATGATACTGTTCCGAAAGGAGAGGTAAGACGTGATGATACTGTTCCTAAAGGAGAGGTAAGACGTGATGATACTGTTCCTAAAGGAGATGTAAGACGTGATGATACTTTTCCTAAAGGGTAAGACGTGATGATACTGTTTCCAAAGGAGAGGTAAGACGTGATGATACTGTTCCCAAAGGAGAGGTAAGACGTGATGCTACTGTTCCTAAAAGAGAGGTAAGACGTATTGATACTGTTTCTAAAGGAGAGGTAAGACGTGATGATACTGTTCCCAAAGGAGAGGTAAGACGTGATGATACTGTTCCCAAAGGAGAGGTAAGACGTAATGATACTAGGAGAGATAAGACGTATTGATACTGTTCCCAAAGGAGAGGTAAGACGTGATGATACTGTTCCTAAAGGGTAAGACGTGATGATACTGTTCCTAAAGGAGAGGTAAGACGTGATGATACAAGGAGAGGTAAGACGTATTGATACTGTTCCCAAAGGAGAGGTAAGACGTGATGATACTGCTCCCAAAGGAGAGGTAAGACGTATTGATACTGTTCCTAAAGGGTAAGACGTGATGATACTGTTCCCAAAGGAGAGGTAAGACGTAAAGATACTAGGAGAGGTAAAACGTATTGATACTGTTCCCAAAGGAGAGGTAAGACGTGATGATACTGTTCCCAAAGGAGAGGTAAGACGTGATGATACTGTTCCCAAAGGAGAGATAAGACGTGATGATACTGTTCCCAAAGGAGAGGTAAGACGTGATGATACTGTTCCCAAAAGAGATAATACCGTTCTTGATTAAAGGAGAGATAAAACAAATCCTTGTGCAATGAAATGTCAACGTTTGTATCTCCTAATTCAAATCTTTTCTTTATGTACCCTTCACGTCACCATCAGATTCACCACAAAAATAAATACACAGGAATAAATAGTTGTTGCCTCCATCTAAAAGCAATTCTTTTCTAATAATACAATTTCCTCACTGTGTGTCACAAACATCCTCCAACCTTAAGCTAATAACTATTGACTCCAAGTATAGATTTAATTTGATTTTTTACTATAATGATTGCAACAGTTTAAAAACAATGACACTAAGGTATGAAGAGGGCTAACTGCAATACTCTCGTTTTACTGTTACTCGTTATAGTCAATAAGAATATAAATTGATTATAATAACAACGAGATTTCTAGGTATGGCCAGGGCTAATTGCATTACTATTGTTTAACTGTTTTTTCTTATTCATTAAGAATTTAATAACAAATCATTTCTAGGTATGGCCAGGACTTACGGCATTTCCAGATTTTAGTCACACAAATGCCACAGATTATTGGATAAAATACATCAAATACTTTTATGACACCGAGAGAGTGAAAGTAGACGGTTTGTGGATTGTAAGTATATAAGTACTTTATTGTACCGGTTTTTATTGTATTGCAAATTTTTAATAATCTCTATTCTGTATTAGTGCATAAGTATTGAAATTATTATATAAATGTTTGTCTTTTCTTCTCACATGCCTCTTAATTAGTTTTTTGATGGTTGTAGATTAGAATAACTATCCAAAAATTATTTTTATAGGATATGAATGAACCAGCAAGCTTTGTACAGGGCTCTATAACTGGATGTCTTAACAATACATGGAACTATCCTCCATATGTTCCACGTAAGTACTATCTTGTTGTATCCTCCATATCGCTTCAGCTCTACCCTGAACTATCCTCCGTATGTACAACTCAAATATTACCCTGAACTATCCTCCGTATGTTCCACTTAATTATTACCCTGAACTATCCTCCGTATGTACAACTCAGTTATTACCCTGGGTGAACTATCCTCCGTATGTACCATGTAAGTACTATGCTGGTTTATTCTCCTTAGTAACCACGTAACTACCATATTGAGCTATTATCCATATGTACAACTCAATTATTTCCATGAACTATCCTCCGTATGTACAACGCAATTATTACCCTGAACTATCCTCCGTATGTACAACTCAATTATTACCCTGAACTATCCTCCGTATGTGTAACTCAATTATTACGTGAACTATCCTCCGTATGTACCACGCAATTATTACCCTGAACTATCCTCCGTATGTACCACGCAATTATTACCATGAATTATCCTCCGTATGTACAACTCAATTATTACGTGAACTATCCTCCGTATGTACCACGCAATTATTACCCTGAACTACCCTCCGTATGTTCCACTCAGTTATTACCCTGAACTATCCTCCGTATGTACAACTCAGTTATTACCCTGAACTATCCTCCGTATATACCACGCAATTATTACCCTGAACTATCCTCTGTATGTACCACGCAATTATTACCCTGAACTATCATCCGTATATACAGCTCAATTATTACCCTGAACTATTCTCGCTATATGCAACATAAGCACTATTCCGGTCTATCCTTAATATCACTCAAGTTCTACGCTGAGCTATTCTCCATTACGTATGTACAACTCATTTATATTACCATGAACAATCCTCCGTATGTACGTAAGCCTTATCCTAATCTATCCTCTATATGAGCCACGTTAGTACGAAACTGAAATATCCTCCGTATTTACTACTTATGAACTATCCTATTGTATCCTTCATTTGTATCACTTAAGTACTAACCTGAACTATCGTCACTATGTACCACGAAAGCACTATCCTGAAGTATCCTCCATATGTGCCACGTCACTAAATCCTGATAATCAATGAGTTTAAAACAATTATTCATATCATTCTTTTTGGTAAACGGACAGAAAGTCACAGGACAAAAAGTCACAGTACATAAAGTCACAAATTTGGTAGGACAAAAAGTCACATTCTTATTTTTTGCATCGTTTGACTATTATTAAAAACCAGTTTTTGGATAAAATTATTGTTAATTCCTTTATTGCAATCATCAAAGACTTAATTTTGAACTTATTGAAAATAAACTGCATGCTTCTTTCACATACATCAAACATCATAAAAAATATAATGTTGCCGTAAGAATATCTTTACTATATCGGGTTTTCAACATATTTATATGCACATCTGGAATAAATAAATCACAAGGTTAATAATGATGAAAGCAGACAAAAGAAAACTGTTTTATATAAATTAACAACCTTGTGATACTTTATACTTTTTAGATATATTTCTAATAACATCATATTTATGTTAAGTTTTTTTTTTATTAATATGAACAAATATTTTTTCCAGATATATTGGATGGTCACACAGGTAGCTTATATTACAAAACAATTTGCATGGATTCTAAACAAAAATGGGGCAATCATTATGAAACACACAGTTTATATGGTCATGCTGAGAGCATGGTAACATATAGGTATATTAATTTTAATTATGAAGTAGACAGTTTATATGGTCACGCTGAGAGCATGGTAACATATAGGTATATTAATTTTAATTATGAAGTAGACAGTTTATACGATCACGCTGAGAGCATGGTAACAAAATATTGTATTTAATTTAGATATTTGTTTTTTGTATCATTTCTTTGCTGAATACATTTTAGATTGATTTTATTCACTCTAAGTTTTGTTAGCATTCCTTTTTAATTACATTTATATTCCTAATTAGAATAGCTACTTTAGAGGTTTAGAAAACTTTCCTGTAGTAGCTATTATACAATTTATTTAATGAGATACTGTTTCATCTTGCAGGGCCATGACAACTTTGTTTAACAAAACTCGGCCATTTATAATGACCAGGTCATCGTTTGCTGGTACGGGGAAATATTCATTTAAATGGTTAGGTGATAATCAGAGCCAATGGAGACAAATACCCTGGTCTATTATAGGTAAATTATCAGTCTAAAAAGATTAAGGAGGAAATCGAAAATGGATTAATATTTGCAAAACATAATGCTGTTTTTTTTAACTTCACAGTGCAACTAAAGATATTTAAACAGTAAGTTCAGATTGGTCAATGCAAACTGTCTCAAGAATTTACATCACTCGAAGCGTTTTCTCTTAACGAACGCACCCGAGTCCGTAGTTGTTGTCAAAGTAGACACTGGATATCATGGTATTTGTCAAGTTCTACGTTTCTCATTGGAATCGAGAAACAAATACCTGAGCTGGTTCTTGACCGACTACTACACTTTGATAATTGTTTGAGCAAAACGTATATACAAGCAGATTCCAGTTTAACAAATAACAAGGCATAGACAGCTATTATTTAATAGAGCCGGGGAGTAAATGAAACCTGCTTTCATAAAGAAATCCTCCTGTAAGATTTGCTAAAGAATGACTCATAATTTAATGCCGTATACAATGTTCCATTGTATTCCTATTTATTGAAATATGGTAAAGATGCATAATGCACACAAGGGGCCACATGACACGTCTTGATTAGAACAATTAAAATTTATGTTTTTTTTAGCCCCATTGAGTTTTAAACATATTTTTTGTTATATTTATGAAATTTATCAACTAAAAATAATCAAAAGGTTTCATAAGAAATACTTCAAAGGAGACGATGAATGTCAACTGCAATGTAGGACATATCGTACGTATATGTTATGATTTTGAGGCAGCTGTTGTTGAAATGTATCATTAAATCTGTCTTCATTATCTTGATCTCTTACACTTTTATGGCATACCCTCTAGAATAGCGTTTTCATTTTACACATGCTTAAATATGTGATAAATGAAAATATCGAACAAAATATAACATGTAAGAATATTTATGTTTCTAATTAAGGTATGACAGCATGACACATTACACTATGATTTCCTAACACATGTGTACTTTCACATATATTCTTCTATACTAGTAACCATATAAGTCACACGGTGTCCCCATTCATTGATTATAGGCCATTTTCCAACAAACTAAAAAGGTGTACAAAATTGCATAGGATCCCAGTTATATGCCTGTACTTTGATTTTCTGACACCATTAAGTCGAGTGTTACCAAATCAAAAAAGGGTCAAATCTATAATTTCAAAAGATTCTTTAGATTTCAATATGATTTAAATATGGAATATATATGTCAATATGAAAATATACATGCTCAAAACGACACAAATTCTTAATTGTTAGTCCAAATTTCCAGAGAATGTAAATTGCCATAAGAATACGTCCGTATACATTTCAGTTTTGTTTCATTGTAGGAATTCTAGAATTCAGCATGTTTGGTTTTCCAATGGTGAGTGCTCTGCTAGTCATAAACAAGAAATAATGTGATAACTGGTGTTAAAAATATACCTTTATAGGGATGGCTACTATTTGTAAACCAGTATCAGCGTGAAACAACATGATTCATTTAAAATTATATAATTTGATAATTATAATATAAGAAAAAAAAATTTTTACTACAAAATTCCCGTTGTAAATCAGTTATGTATATAACGATAATTGTTTTGAGCTTTTTTAAAAGTTTAAAATTCCTTCATCGCATATATCTTCGTTGTCATCGTCATCGCCTTCGCCATCTTCAACTTAATTCCTCATCACATCATAATGTCTATGCCCTTTTCATTTGATGATGTTTTTACTCTATCATCTTGAATAGGATTTTCACAATAGCCCTGCACATTGTTATTAGATAGGTGCCGATATTTGTGGTTTCTGGTATGCTGCACAATATGAGATGTGTTTGAGATGGTCTCAGCTCGGTGCATTTTATCCATTTGCTAGAAATCATAATGCCAAAGGTTGGCCTGTAAGTATTATTTTATCTGTTTACCGAAAAAATACATAGTATCCATAATCCGGATATAAGAATACAAAAGGCTGTCCAGTAACTTAACAATTTACTATGTTGACATCTTATGCATTTTAACTGTTACATATACATAAAAAGGGATATTTTAGGCATACAACCTATAAATAACCATCGTTTTACCCTATTTTCAATCATTAATCTAATATACAACTGTAAAATTGAATTTAAGAAAAATTAATGTTTCGCCAGTCTTAGTTCTACGAGTACAAATACAGAAGTATAATCATCATAATATTCCCCCTCTGAAAAGTATCATCAGCCGAATGTTCAGTCATTATATTTATCCCCACAGGAACTACATGTAGAGTTATAATCTGTCCTTCTGTATAGCCATAAAGTTTTAATCTCCACCGACCTTATTGTCATTTCTAGATGAAAGTAAAGATATGAAGCAGACCTAATGAACTATATATATGTATCCATTATAATTAAACAGCTTTATTTTACATAATCTACAATGTATTACAAACATAAAATACATATACATATATGTACAATTGATAGAAATAATTTAAGATTTCAATCGCCAAATATCAATTTCATAATTTTTTCCGTTTTTACCATACGATCATTTAAGAATTGCCTCTCAAAGCCACAGTCAGTAGATACATTGTTAGCAACCATATGCTGCACATGTTTAGTGTTATTTCTCAAAAATAAATGCTTGTTTCAAATTTCCAAAGCGAACATCTATATAAATATATATTATTTGTACCGATAATTATTGCATTGAATTATGTAAAATTCAGTGACATCAAAATAATAGTGACGATTATGCATTCACATTTTTGTATGTACTTTACCGAAAATACATTAAAAGTGTAGCTTGCCATTTACAGCACCAAGATCCAGCTCACTGGGATGAAGCCTTTATCAGTATAGCCAGGCGTGCCCTTCATATCAGATATAAAATATTACCATACCTCTACACACTGTTCCACTTAGCTCATACTACGTCTTCTATGGTAGCTCGTCCACTCGTATTTGAGTAAGTAATGGAACATTTATAAATAGTTCCATTAATCGCTTACAATGAGGTATATTGGAGATCGTCAACTAATGTTCGTAGCATTTAAAAATATTTTCATTACGCTCTTACTGTGTCGTACATGGTAGCTCTTTCATTCACTGAACCAGATGTACAATATGTTTAAACTTGTTAGAACATTGTACGTTGTCCACTACATTTGATATGATTATTAAATTTGAGAATATGGACACACAGTACCATTTTGTTCATGTACCATCATCGGTTGTTGCTTAGACATCCATATTATTGGAAATTGGTAAAATTATAAAACCTATACATACAGTACCATTTTGTTCAATACTACATGCATATCAATTATGGTAGCTTGTCCACTTATATTTAAATTTATTATAAAAAATTCCAAGCACTGAAATGTTGAAAGTAACAAAAACTCAAAACGAAGATCTAGAGCAATGATACGAAATTTACACCTGATAAAAATAAACCTCGAACTACCAACATTATGTTTGGTGCAAATTTTGCACAGTATTTTTTTTCTCAAACCCTAATTAACAGGTAAAAAAATGACTATAGTAATTAAAAAAATAAATCACTGAAACATTTTTAAATCATGTAATATATATAACACAATATATTATTTTTGGCCATATTTATATATCTATTTTGTTATTATTTTTAATCATTTAATTATACTAACAGTTTTCATGATGGTTTTAAATTATGACTATTTATCTAGGTTTCCAGAAGACAAACAGACGAGAGATGTGGACAGACAGTTCCTGCTAGGTCCTGCATTTCTAGTAACCCCTGTTCTTGAAAAGGTATAATAAAAGCTTGTCTTTATATGGATTATATGAATGCACAATTCCAAATAAATTGTCATAAAAATCATGCATTTATCAAATTAATCGGTACTTTGTTAAAAAACACTGTCAAACATCCAAACATGCTATCCATACGAATAAGTGTCCAAACTTTTAATGAAATAAAAATTAAAAAAAAGTGTATTTTCAACATTGTAAAAATGTTCTATCCAACAAAAAAATGAAAGACGGATTCTCTATCTCATCATGAAAAACTTAGAATCAGATCATTTGCATAACCATGTAGGGATGATACAAATACATTTTATACAATCGAAAATGAAGGGATTTCATAGTCTTATACCCGGTTTTCTAAAAAAAAAAAAAACTCACTTTGGGAACATTTTCCTGCTCCTGAAAGAGTTAGAATATTATAAACTAGTTTTCTACTTTTCATTTTTGTTTTGGGACAAATTCAATTTTTTATTTTATTATGGTATATTTACAGGGCAAGTCTTCTGTTGAAGGATATTTTCCAAAACAACGATGGTTCAATTATTATGATGTACGTATTACCCTGTTTCCTCATTGACAAAAATGAAATCTTTCTTCATTCTTGAACATTTCCTTTACCATTTCGATCTCATTTGAAGTATGAAACATGTGGTTTGTTTCAAAAGTACCAATCGAAAAAAATGAACTTTACAAAATAAGCACGTAACGTATGTTAAAACATCTCACACGTACAAAACAAAACAGCAAACAAACACACACACACATACGCAATGAAGGTATAGTTGTAGTTATCTCTTCAGAATTTTTATGGACGCCATCACAATTTGTCGACTGTTATAGAATATTTGATACAGAGATGATCATTGGAACGTTCTGTTTATTGTAGCTATAATACCACCTTGCGTTTCTTACCAATACATTTAAAGACAGATTAGTTTTACATTTTGCCGGTTCAAAACTAGTCGATCCTTCTTCTTTTTGTACAAAAAGAGCGCTTCAAACATGTACCGTAAATGAAATTACACTTCATCTATGATTTATATCAAAAGTTTCAGTGATGATTTCATTTTGAGTTTCAGAGGTGTTCTTCCTTATACAATCTTTCTTTTCCTGGTGTTGTTCGTTCATTGTTTTGGAACTGCTTTGTTATTTAAGACAATTACGTAACTGTTTTAAATATACTGTGATCATTTGTGTTTAAGGGTACTGAATTTGCAGTATCAGGACAACGTATCACTGTTGATGCTCCATTGTCTATCATACCCTTACATTTACGTGGAGGGTATATCCTTCCCACTCAAAAGCCAGCTAATACAACAGTATACAGGTATGAATATATGATAGCATCAATCATAAACAAAATGCATTTACCATTACCAAACATATCCTTACATTGTTGTTGAGGGAAACCTCTATCTAGTTTACAGTCAGCTAATGCAACACGATACAGGTTATATAAATACAGAAAAAAAATCATATAATCATAATCAATATTGTAAACCCAATTTTCAACCATTACATGGCGATATGTAAAAACAATCACAAAACACTGTGTTGGCCTATAATAATAATACTTTGTTCAGAATCGATGAACTAATCCAGTTTCATCACTGTTCATATACAATGTACATTTACGTGGGAGATATATCCTGCCATATCAACAGCTTCATTTTAGTACGTATATGCAACTTCGTCTAATATAAAACTAAGAAAGGTAAAAATCACAAGTTACTGTAATCAAAACTCAACAAGTTTTAATTCATATAACTTAAAGGAGAGACAAATGACTAACAGACTTTATTATTGAGTCCCTCGTATATCTAATTACTTGAAATTAAGAATACAAAATAAAGGCAACAGTAGTATACTAAGTCTGGTGTTCAAAAGTCATAAATCGATTAAGAGAAAAAAAATCCGAGTTAGATACATCAACTATAAGAGGAAAACAAAGGAACAAAAGGAACACTGAAGTGCAACAAAAACAAAGGTTTGTTTTGTTTTATCGATATTTGACAAGAAACAATGTATGAACAAGGCAATTAATCTAGATGGATTGCATACCGATTTCAAGAAGCAAACTGATTAGAAATTGTACAAATTTCGTTAATCATTCAATGCATAGATACATGTTGAATCGCTTATAATTTGAGGTAATTTATTTGTGGACGCTAAAAAATAAATTAACAAAAAAAAAATTCAAAATGGAAAGTTCCATATCCAATGGCAACATCAAAAGCTCAAACACATCGATCCAGTGGAAAACAAGTTTCATATTCCTGACTTGGTACAGGCATTTCCTTATGTAAAAAATTTAGTGTTTTTTCTCATAGTAGCTATTTCATATACTTCTTACTTTAAAGTCGACAGAGACCAATGGGATTGATTGTAGCATTTGATAAAGATACATCGGCTAGAGGAGAGTTATTCTGGGATGATGGAGACTCTATAGGTAAGAAAAGATTACACTGACTAGTGGACAATTGTTTCCAGGAAATTGAGAGTTTGTAGGTAATTTTGAAAGCATACAACTGCTAGTGGAAGATTGCTTTAAGGTAATTGAGATTGTATAGGTAATTGTAGATCCTACAACTGCCAGTGGACAATTGGTCTGGGTAATTGACGCTCTATAGGTATTTGTAGATCATACAAATGCTAGTGGACAATTGTTCTGAGGTAAATGAGAGTTTGTAGAAAATAAGAAAATATACAACTGCTAATGGACAACTGATCTAAGGTAATTGGTAGTCTATAGGTTATAGTAGATCATACAACTGCAACAAATGTTCTGTGGTGATTAAGGAATCAATCATACAACTGCTAGTTGACAAACGCTCTGGGGAAACTGAGAATCTACAGGTAAGCAAATTTCATACAACTGCTGGTAGACAATTATTCTGGAATGGTTGAAATGTACAGGTAAATCATACTTAACTGCTAGATCAGAATTGTTCTAGGGTAATTCATAATACATTGGTAAGTATAGATCATACAACTTTAGAATTGTCCTGGAATGATGAAGATTCGTAAGTAGAACAAAAATCATTAAACAGCTAGAAGAGAATAGTTTGGATCAAGTGAATAGGATGCATATTTCTTTGGTATGTCTGTGATAGCATTGAATCTACACGTCCAACACTAATCTATATACAAATGTATAGCCCTTTATGAAAGCAGAATAAAGATATAAAACAGCAAGTATAGTTACTATTCAATTATTTAACCATCTTTCTAATAGTGGAGGCTAAATTGCAATCATCTTGTCCGTACATCCATCCGTTCGTTGTTCGTTAAAACAATCGTCCCTTTTTTCTCAGGTACCACTTAATGTTTTAACAGGAGCTTGACAGTGATGAGTTCGGATCTTTCTGAACTCTGACACATTATACCGATGGTTATATGCATAGCACGATGCGTACATTCTTGTATAAATTTGAAGTTATGTTCCTTTTGATTAAATTGTATGTCAGATGTTTCTTTTCGTATTCACTTTATATGAATAAATATCGGTATAGATGATCTTAGCTGATATTCAGTAAACAAATAAGTCTTATATGTGTTTTTTTATCTGTTGAAGATTCTGTTACCCGAGGAGAATATCTAAAAGTGGAAATGTCAGCAACCAAGGTAATTATGGTATTGATACAGTCTGAGATTATACTTAATATACTTGCAATAAGTATTATACTTTTTAAAACATTCTAATTTCCACAAGTATATATCACCCCATAGTTCCATTGAGTGGAGTGATATACACAATTTAATAGATTTATACACTCTTAGTCTTAGCGCATATTCGTTAATGTATAGTAATGTCTTACTGATTCATTTCATTCATTTCGTATTCTAGGGACATATTTTTGTAACACCCAGCATTAAAAAAATATTCATAGAATATACGTTGTATAGCAGTTTAGATTTTTTTCCAATGCGAATATTCCATGGTGTTTGTATTTTTCATATTCAGGTACGAGTTTTGAGCTTTATAGAATTGTTTTAGCATTAATATATACCCGTTCAAATTGTACGATTTTAAATGTCATTTAGAGATTTCAATAACAAAAAAAAACATTGTTTGTTCGATATCGTTTTTCTGTATGTAGTTTCTGTGTAGTGTCTTTAGACTGTTTTTTGTTCTTTCCGTCGGTTTTATTTTTTGTTATGGTATTGGTTGTTTGTTTTTTTACTTCTTTTAAATATCCCCTCGGTATAATTTGGCTATTTTTATAACCCACTTTCTTAAATACTTTTTGGAAAATCTTTCTTTTGTTGCATACTACATGTATCAGTATGTTTTATTTTGTTTATTTAACAGGGGAAATACCTTGAGTATAAGGTTATAAAAAGTGGTTATAAAGCAGCATCATCATTAGTCATTGATACAATAGAGTTCTATGGACTATTTGGATTTCCTGAACGTGTAATGGTGGATTCAGTACAAATCCCTACATCTAGTGTACGGAGTAAAGACAAAGTAAGATATTGATTTAAGGTTTGGAAGTATTATCAGAAATCTTCAATAAACAATGAATACAATTTTCATTCAAATCAAGAGAAATTTTAATGGTCAACAAGTGAATTACAAACGCATAAATATCATGATTTGTTTGTCAAAACTAAACGTCACTTCAAAACTTTTGTTATAGTCCTAAAGATTATTTTGTAGGAATTTAATGATGTGCTGCTTGGCAAAGAGTAAAATCACAAAATACTGAAATCAGATTAAATTTCAAAACGGAAAGTACCTAATCAATAAACTCATCATAGATACCAGGATTGGAATTTTGTGTTTGCATCAGATGCGCTTCTCTACAAAACACTAATCAGTGACGCTCGAATCTAAAAAAGTTAATAAGGCCAAATACAGTACGAAGTTGAATAGCATTGAGGAACAAACATTCTTTAAGTATTGGCCAAATACAGCTAAAGTAATCTATTCCTGAGGTAGAAAAGTCTTAGTATTTTAAAAATTCAAAATTTGGTAAACATTCAATTTATAAATATGACCATATCAATGGCAACTCATGTCAACACCGAAGTGCTGACTACTGGGCTGGTGATACCCTCTGGGAATAAAAACTCAACCAGCAGTGCCATCGACCCAGTGGTTGTAAATAAACTCATCATAGATACCAGGTCTGCAATTTTGTATTTTCGCCAGACGCACGTTATGTTTACAAAAGACTCATCAGTGACGCTCGAATCTAAAAAAAGTTAAAAAGGCCAAATACAGTTCGAAGTTGAAGAGCGTTGAGGAACAAAAATTCCTAAAAGTTTTGCCAAATGCAGATTAGGTTATCTATTTCTGCGGTAGAAAAGCCTTAGTTTTTAAAAAATTCGGTAGACATTCAATTTACAATTATGACCATATTAATGATAATTCATTTCAACACAGAACACTTGGCTGGTGATACCCTCGGGGAATAAAAACTTCACCAGCAGTGGCATCAAATGGCAAAATCAAAAGCTCAAAAACACCAAACGAAGCTCAAAAACACCAAACGAATGGACAACAACTGTCCTGACTTGGTACATGCATTTTCTCATGTAGAATCTACATAGGAAAATGCCTGTACCAAGAATATGGTGAAATAAACCTGGTTTTATAACTAACTACACAACTCACAATATTTTTATGTGTTGCAGATCATAGAATTAGTTGATTTAAACCTGAATATAACAGAAAGTCATAGTTTAAGCTGGGAGTTCTTCTGAGATTTATGAAAAGAGAATGTGAACTTGTTACAATTTAGTGTGTTCATTTTAAACATTGTATAGCATACTATAATAGTATTTTAGAAGAAATACCAATTTGATTTTTACTTATAGAGCTTTATATATATATATATGATCATTTTATATAGTATTTGAATAATAAAATATATCATAATATTTGCAGTTGGTGTTTAACCATCCCCAATCTAATGTCAAAGATGAATATGATAACATTAACCGTAACAATAATAACAAGTAACAAAAATACCGAACTTGACGGGAAATTGAAAACGGAAAGTCCTTAACAAAATAGCAAACTCAAAAGCTAAAACAAACCTAAAGAATGAAAAACAACTGTCTTATTCCGGACTTGGTATAAAAATTACCTGATTCAGAACCAGATAAGTATTTCAAAAATGTATGGGTGTTCAGTGATGTTCGAGGCCAACATATATTGAAATCCAGTACCTTATATTCGTTGAAAAGCTGATAAAACCACAAACTGTCAAAATTAAACCCATCTATAATTTGCGTCATGCAAAAGCAACAGAAGTTTACCAGATTCATGGTTGGTGCGCTGATTGTACAATTACGCTTGGAATAAAATAAAGATATTTAGACACATCCGTATTGTTTTTCTTTTTACAATGTTTTCTCTCCTTAAAAGAGATCAGTTTCAGTTTTTGTCTTTTTTTGTCTATGTTACCAAAAATTACTATTCTTTCTACAGTTAAAGATGGGCTTCAAAAATAGTGTGAGGAGATATATTCTACCAGTGGTGTTAACCAGATGTGGATTCTCAAAATTTCGAAAGATCTACTGCTTAACCTTCGATCACAATCTTTGCAATTTTGCAGCAACATAAAAACTTTTGATTTTTCTACGCTATATACTACTATTCCCCATGCTCAGTTGAAAGATCGACTTCACCATCTCATAAAACAGAGCTTTTTCTATAAACATGGGAATCGTAGATACAAATTTCTTGTTTTGGGTTACAATAATTCATATTTTGTGAAGAATCACACTGAATCTTCCAGAAAATATACTGAAGATGATATTATCAAAATGCTGGACTTTTTGATCGACAATATATTTGTTGAGTTTGGAGGATTTATATTTCAACAGACAGTCGGTATTCCAATGGGTACTAATCATTTTGCTAATTGTGCACCCCTGCTGGCTGATTTGTTTTTGTACTCGTATGAAGCAGAATTCATTCAGAACCTTCTAAAAGACAAAAAGAAAAAGCACCTTGCGAAATTCTTTAATTTTACTTTCCGATATATTGATGATGTTCTATCACTGAATAACCCATATTTCAGTCATATATCCCAGTGAACTTGAAATTAAGGATACTACTGATACTAGAAGGACTGCTTCATACCTTGATCTTTTCCTCAATATTGACGAATACACGAAAATCTATGATTTCAACTTCCCAATTATCAATTTCCCATTTCTCAGCAGTAACATGGCCCTTCGTATGGTGTTTACATATCACAATTGAGACGTTATTCTCGTGCTTGTTCACACTATACGGACTTTATATACAGGAGTGTGCTCCTTACGCTGAAACTGCTCCAACAAAGTTATGAGGAGGACAGATTAAAATTGACACTCCGTAAATTTTATGGACACCATCACGAATTTGTGGATCCATACGATGTATCTTTGACCAAACTAGCTAAGGACATGTTTACCACATGGTAGATTGTTGTTTGCAATCAATATGTCGTCTAATCTTTTAATTACCTAACGTGACTTATTCCCGATTGTGACTGTTTTGCTGAGTGTAAATTCGCATTACTATAAGACGTGTTACGGTACTTGTCTATCCCAAATTCATGTATTTAGTTTAAATGTTTAATGTTATATTTGTAATTCTCATCGGATTTTGTCAAAGGTGTTGACTTTTTTTCTATTATATTTATGTGTTATGGTAAAGAAAATTAATCACCGCATTCATTTATTAGATTTCATTTTGTTCAACGTAATCAGTACGATATTTTACGTATGAGGTAAAAGAGGGACGAAAGATACCAAAGGGACAGTCAAACTCATAAATCTAAAACAAACTGACAACGCCATGGCTAAAAATGAAACAGAAAAACAATAGTACACATGACACAACATAGAAAACTAAAGAATAAACAACACGAACCCCACCAAAAACTAGGGGTGATCTCAGGTGCTCCGGAAGGGTAAGCAGATCCTGCTCCACATGTGGCACCCGTCGTGTTGCTTATATGATTACAAATCCGGTAAATAGTCTAATTCGGTAGGTCACATTCATGAAAGGGAGGGGGATTGTAGTTACTACGTAAGGAACATATCCGATACCATTTGTGAAACGGTTATTCCATAACGGTCAACCAACTCGTGATGGCGTCCGTAAAAGTTACGAAGGGATGATTTCAACTTCACCATTTGGAACTCTTGGTTTAATAGCTTCCTTGTGAGCAGTAACCCTCTATCAAGAAATCATGATAGTAAATGCAAGCACGGGAATATCGTATCAATTGGGAGATATATACCCCATATGCAGGTGCTACTGGAATGTTGCTACTTAGAAACGGAAAGTTCACAATTGGAAAGCTGAAATCATCTCTTTTGTCGTAAAGTTTTGTTTTTAACCGACCCTCATTGTCAATTTCTAAATGTAAGTCAAGATATGAAGCCGACATAACTGTATCTATAGTATCCTTTATCTCCAATTCGATGGGATAGATGCGTTCCACATAGTCACCAAATTTTGAATTGTTTAGTGAAAGAACGTCATCTATATAACGGAAAGTAGAGTTAAAGGATATTGCTAACTTCTTATCTTTCTTCCTAAGAAGTTCCTGCATGAAGTCAGCCTCATAATAATAAAGAAACAAGTCGGCAAGTAGAGGGGCACAGTTTGTTCCCATTGGGATGCTGACAGTCTGTTGAAAAACACGTCCTCCGAACGTTTCAAGTAAGATTCAAAACAAACCGGACATAGCTTTATAATATAGTTAATTGCTACCTCAGTTTGCTATTAATGAATATTAAAATGTGCATTGTTATTAAATGCAATATCAGTATTTTGTTCAAATATAATCTTAAATCAATCCTAATTCTATCATTCAAATGACGTCATTTTTCATTTTTTGATGATCTGTTTTACAAATTCAAATGACGTCATCATTTTTTGTCATTTTTTACAATTTTAAATATGACGTCACTTGGCGTTGAGGTTTTAACTTATTCGGATGTGTCTACATTTTGTGTTGCAAATGTCTGGTTATGTAATGTATTTCAGTTGTTTCCTGTAATTAGTTAATATTTCAGTTCTATCATGTACAGCTTTTGTTTAGTTATTTTATAAATTTACTGTTTGCAAAAGTATAAATTATTCTAAATTATAGGGATGTTCTGGTAACTAACAGAAAACCCTGGCCGTTTTTGGCACAACTTTTTTGATCTTTTGGTCCTCGATGCTGTTCGACTTTGGGCTTGTTTCGGCTTTCAAACTTTTGTATCTGGGCATCACTAGTAGATCTTGTGTGGATAAAATGCACTTCTGGCGTATTAAAATTTTCAACTTGTTGCCTTTTGTTGGCTGTGTTTCTTTGTCAATTGTATTCTTCTATTTATTTATAATGTAGTCCTGTGGTGTTGAATTGTCATTTTAATGTTATATTTCACATGGCTATAAAAGGGGAGTTTTGGCATGCCACAAAATCAGGTTCAACCCGCCATTTTTTCCTTTAAAAACGTCCTGTACCAAGTCAGGAATATGGCCATTGTTATATTATAGTTCGTTTCTGTGTGTGTTACATTTTAACGTTGCGTCGTTTGTTTTCTCTTATTTTTTTAGTGTAAATTCACATTGCGATAAGACGTGTCACGGTACTTGTCTATCCCAAATTCATGTATTTGGTTTTGATGTTATATTTGTTATTCTCGTGGGATTTTGTCTGATGCTTGGTCCGTTTCTGTGTGTGTTACATTGTAGTGTTGTGTCGTTGTTCTCCTCTTATATTTAATGCGTTTCCCTAAGTTTTAGTTTGTTACCCCGATTTTGTTTTTTGTCCATGGATTTATGAGTTTGAACAGCGGTATACTACTGTTGCCTTTATTTACCGCTCCTAAAATGCGATATTTGGATGTCTGTTTTTCTTTAACACTTCAAAAAATCTATTGTGATTGATATGCTTGTTCATAGATTCCTCACTTTGGCCAAAGTAACTAAGATAAAGGTGGACATTGCCTTAGCTATGCACCTGATCGCAGACATCCCAGACCTTCCCAATGTAGACTGGGCAGTGTGCGGAACGGGTACTAAGTTTGTCATGCATTATCTATTACATCAAATGCTAGTTTCGACTACCTTAGACATACCACTGGCGCTCGTAAGGTAAGAAGGCCAAATAAATAAAGCTTTAAGAAAAAAATTATCAAAACAATAGTACCAAATCTGGTTAAGGCCATCCCTGCCGGGGGGTAGAAGATGATTTTCAAAATCTCTTTAAAGAAAAGTGAGCTTATACCTCACAGGCCAGGGATTTAGTAGTTGAAATACTGGTTATAGTGTTGGGAAAATATAAACACCATGAAGGAAAGACATTAGTATGGTGATTTTTAATTTGAATTATGTGCTAAACAAAACTAACCAAAACGGTAATTTAACCGGCTGCATGACTGCATAATCCTTGAATAGCAAATAGCCAACGTGTAGTATATCTCCAATCGAACAGTAAAAATCTCCTTTTTACCCCTATATACTTATCTGTTTAACTTAATATGATATATGTTTAACTTTATAAGATATCTGTTTAACTTTATAAGGTATCTTTTTAACTTTAAAAGATATCTTTTTAACGTTATAAGATATTTTTTAACCTTGATAAGACATCTGTTTAACTTTATAAGATATCTCTTTAACTTTATAAGATAATCTTTTTAACTTTATAAGATATCTTTTAAACTTTATTAGATATCTTTTTAACTTTATAAGATATCTTGAAAATGGAATAAATTTAAAAACTCATTGCCATACTGAGATTCACACAGGCAGTATTTGTGTGCTGACCATAATTCACAATAAAATAAAACTGCTGCCGGGAATAAATTGACGACAATCAGTCCATGTTTTACTAACATATGTGAAACGAGCAACCAGAAAAAGTGAACTATTTTTAATATTCTATATCATGATAACATCAAACATAATTATTCTTTTATTGATAATTCATTAGTTCAATATTTTAATGATCTTTAGGCGATAACTTCTGATCTATAAAACAGGAACCAGATTCCTTTGAGGAACAAATTCTACAAGCAGCAAGATATGCAGGTAATTTTTTTTTAAATTATATTAATATGATCAACATATTTCTTTGTGATTTGAATGAGTTCACACAATATCACTAAAGGACATAAAAGCTTGAAAATATGTGTTTTACATGCGAAATGTTAGCAAAATGATAGCTTCGTATTGCTGATCTGTCCGTTGTTTATATAGCTTCGTATTGCTGATCTGTCCGTTGTTTATATTAACATTTATGTTTTGCTATTCTATATTGATAACATATGACTCAGATTATAAAGCGTTCACTTTCGTTACAGTTTTTAAATTCAGTATAAGCCACACGGTACTCCTTATAGGTTGCATTTCTGTAAATATTGACAATGCAATTTCCCATAGGAACTCCTTTTACGGCTAAAACTGTACCACTTTTACTAAGAAGTTTTGAAAAGGTCAAAATATAGGGCTGTGCGGCATATTTTCAACGGTTATATGCCCTGAACATTTCAGAGTTTAAACTAACACAAATTTTCTTAACTACCCCCAACTCGAATGAAGGGTTACCACAGATTTCAATGTAAACAATATGCACATGTATATTTACTGGTAACATTCCCAAGTTATGTCTCTATGAGATAGAACACTGAGAGCATAACTGGGAACCAGTATGTAAACATAATTAATTTTCTATGAATATTCTAGATCTCCCCAAAAGAGGCGTGGTTTGAGAAACAGCTGTATTTACAAAGTGCAACCTATATAGACTGAAGCGGATTTTTTTTTTTATTTCAACATTTTTTTATGTACATAAAATTAATGTGGTGAATTAATTATTTGTGGTATCTATAGCTGATCGCATTTCAATACTTTTTATTGTTTTTGTTGATGGCAAATAAGATTCTCAAAATCACTTTTCTTCGTTTGATTCCGTTTGTATATATGTTCTGGTAAACTTCGATTTGGAGTTATGTTGACTTTTTAATTAGAACTTTAGAAAAGAAATATTGGTTTCATCTAAATATAGTTTTTAAAATAGCATAAGTAACTTATAGCCGTCAGTGTTTTCATTCTTTTTGCAAGTTATGGCCGTTGTGTTATATTTAAAAAAAAAAGCAGCAGTCTATCGTTTGGTGAACGTTGTTTTTGCAAAAAAAATGTAAATGTTAAAGCCACCAACGAGAACCTGTTCCTTATGTCTCACCTAGATTTACTTTCGTTGTTTTTGGTAGACACCCTTGTTTGGTGTCTCAATCCGTAAAACAATTCTTACAACAATTATTGTGGCATAATCTCACAATAAAATTTAATCAATTATCTGTTAGATGTATTTAAAAATACAATATATAATAGTTTTGGAGAAAGAATAATCATATTTATAATACATAAACTGCTCTCTTATTTGGTTTAACATTATTCCTCTAAACTCTGAATATTTACCAACTGTGATTTGTACGTGTGTCAGTTATATTTTGGCAAATTGAATATTTAACACGCGCGAAGCGTTCATTGGTTCACGTTTTTCTATCCTTCATTCTCATTTTTTGATAGAAGATAACTTGCATTCGCGCATTCAGTAACTGTTATATTAGCTTCTTCTTTTTGTAGACTAAAGCATTTGCAGTTGTTCTAGTTATAGCGGTATTGGTTATAACCGCTGAAGCTAATTGCAAGAAAAAATGTGAAACCAATCTCGAGAAGTGTAAAAAAGAATGCAAAAGAAACCATCCTAATAACCATGAAAAGAAGAAAAAATGCTTCGACCGCTGTGAAAAGGAGGAGAAAAAGTGTAGAAAAAAGTGCAACAAACGTGACCTGTTTTCTGACCTCGATCTAGATCTGGAGGAATAGCAGGAAAGGATTTGACAATGCTGTCAAAATAGAAATATTATTAATAAATATATGTAAAGGCAACTGTTTTTTGTGTTGGGCCTTTTCTCCTCCTGTTTTTCATTTAATAACATTATATCCCTTCTTCTTTTGCCAGTTTCCACTAGTTGTTGTTAAAATCCTTGTTCTATTGTTCTTGTTGGATTGTTGTCTTTCTTGACAGTCATTTTAGAGCCCGATGTAGGGGGTTGACAGGGACACTGCCCGCTGTTAAGATTCTACATTTATGGCCAATTTAGTATATGAACTTAGTAAACAGTTAACAAGTAGATACAGTCTGGGGTTAAAGTTTGTTACACATCAAATACTTTATCATACATAGACCGACCGTGCAAGGGCTGTATAGCCAGTAAAGGTCGTTAAAACGTCAATTCGTTTGTCATGCCTAGCTTCATTTAATTTAAGGAAACTTTAGAAGCTTTTTCTATGATTTAGAGATGCAAAGTTTTAAAAATACATTTTCGTTTTCAGTATTTTTCTGATAGACTATTTAGTTAACATTATTTACAGACAGTCTGGGATTAAATTATTTTGACATGATAAGTAAGTAAACTTTCGTGGGTTGTTATAAACATGGACAGAGGCTTATCTCCAAGACCGAGAAATAGCATCAAAAGAAAAACTTTGATTTTTTTATTTCTGTATTTTACTGGAAAATGGACTCACTTTTAATTAAACATAACATTTTCACACTAACAGCAGCATTTCTAGGCGAGACAAGTCGTTCAGCAAAAAAGTTAAATCACAAAAAAATTGAACTCCGAGGAAAATTCAAAACGGAAAGTCGCTAATCAAATGGCAAAATCAAAACCACAAACACATCAAACGAATGGACAACAACTGTCATATTCCTGACATGGTACAGGCATTTCCTTATGTAGAAAATGGTGGCTTGAACCTGGTTTCATAGCGATAATTTAAAGGCACTGGCTACGGTTACATGGAAATGTAACAATAATAAAAATATTATTGTTACATTGGAGACTAAATGCCGGAATGCATGGTTGGATAAGGACCTGTTTAATTACGAATGTAACAATAATTATTGAGGCTACGTTACATTGCGTTATTGTTACATGAAAAAAAGCAATGTACGATGGGACTAGTAAAATGTACTAAATAATAAAAGTTGAGGACATTTATTACATACATTTATAACATACAATTTATTTATATTACTGTAATTTTTTATTTACAATGACAATTTCTACAAATCCAGTAAGTTGTTTTTAAAGTCCGACACATTTTTGATGAACGAATTTACGTCCTCCCAGATACGTGTACATACAGAATTTCTTAGTATTTTAAAAGTTACAGTTAGCAAACTTTGCTTTTGATTATCAATTTGCGTCAAGTTATAAAGCTGTATGAAATGTATGTCTTGATATTGTTTCAGTTTCGTTTAAAACGCATCCCAAGTTTTATTTTTTTCACCATAAACAAAATTGGTCCAAAGTATAATGACAGTAATAAGAGTAGGTGTGCAGTTAAATACTTTTAAAAAGTGAAACCATTGAACTATATGTTTCGCCTTTGACAGTCACACTCCTAATCTTGAGTAGTATCTTTAAGAACATCAAAACCATTAATACGTAGTAAAACTATTCAAGTTGTACACCATTTGTTGAATAATAATATTTTATTATTTATCAGTATTAAATTACAAGTATTGTTTAGTACATATGAAAGAATGAAGCAATACAACTATAGAAGATTTAAGTTTAATCAATCTAGCGTACATTGCTGTTTTTCATGTAACAATAACGTAATGTAACCGTAGCCTCAGTAATTATTGTTACATTTGTAATTAATCGGTTCCTCACCCAACTTTGCATTCCGGCAATTAGTCTCCAATGTAACAATAATATTTTTATTATTGTTACATTTCCATGTAATCGTAGCCAGTGCCTAATTTAAATTTACTTCTCACTTTTATGCGAGTCACATTAAATTTCATTATATTTACAACGATGTGTGAACAAAACAGACATACTGGGTAAAATAGTCACAATATGTGTATAGCAGTCATCATTGTGTCTCATATAGAGAAGCATTAAACAACAAAAAACATTACATTTGTATCAACAGGTCAAATTAACATGAAAGAACGATTTGAGGGTACAGCCAGTTACATGTTTTCTCAAAAAGCAACAAGGATAACAAGTAGACTGTACATAAGTGTTCAAGCCGAAGAGAACTGTAGTTAGGACTTGTCAATATGTAGGCTTTCTCCGGACACAACAAAAAGTACAACTATCAATAATAACCGCCTAGCATTACAACTTCTCGGCATTTAGGCTTTCTCTTAACATAAGAACCAGTACAAGTATGTACTTATTACGACGCAGACACATGGTGTGATGATTTATTGACATGCCGAGTTTTGCAAGAGACAACAAACTGTACAAAGACACCAGAGACAAGCAAGACTTCTTCAAACAAAAACAAACAGTACAAATATCTACAATGAGCGGAGCCGACCTTTAGTTGCGATCTGCTGTACAGGTCTCGTTAGAATACAACCATCAGCAGCTATCACCTCAAAGAAGTCTGGAGTTGACATTCTGATATGTAAACTTTTGCCAGACACAACATGGAGTACAAGTATTTATTGCAATATTTCTGAATATCAGTTTTTAATTGTACTATTTCTAGATAATTTTTTTTAATTAAGGTATTTCTTGATTTCTGGTTTGAATTACAATCTTTCTGTTTCACTGATTTTATTTGTACCCTTTAGTGGTGATTCTAATTTGTCTACTCTGATTAACTTGTTTTTTTATTGTGCTTTATTTCAAAACACTCATTTATTGATTGTTGGTTTCTAACATCCCATGGAAAACCTATAGTGCATGATCAGTTAGAGAACAAATTAACAATACATACAATAGGAATGTTTGAAGAGAATCAGTGGGATGAAAGGAGGAAATTTGTACAGCCACTGGAAAGTTAAGGGTAAATTGGATAGGAACAGCCAACAGACCATGTATGGAACCCTCATAGTTGTTGCAAGAGTTCCAAACTTGCATTCTGACCAAATGATCTTGTTAACTTATAAATCACAGACAGACATACAGACTCCCTTCTTAAGCTAAGGTTTTAGAGACAGGCAGAAAAAGATGAGAATGAGCATATTTCTATTCACCACTTATCCTTAACACCCACACATTGACAGACTATAAGTAAAAAGAACTTGAATTTATTTCTTGTTAACTGGTTGTAATAGGACTTTTTCTGGTTTACTGTAGTAATTAAAGCATTTCAGAATACTTGGTTTGTTCAAGCTTGTCTGGATACTTGTATTTGTTTTAATTGTACTGTTACTGGTATTATGGTTTTATTGAAGCTTTTCTTGATACTTGTTTTAATTGTACTATTTTTTGTTAACTGGTTTCATTAAAGCTTTTCTGGATTCTTGTTTGAATTGTACTTTTTCTGGCTTACTGGTTTCATTTAAGCTTCTCTAGATACTTGTTTAAATTGTTCTTTTTCTGGTAAACTGGTTGTAATATCACTTTTCTGGTGAACTGGTTGTAATAGCATTTTTTCTGGTTAACTGGTTTCATTGAAGCTTTTCTGGATACTTGTTTTAATTGAACTATTTCTGGTTAACTGGTTCCATTGAACTTTGTCTGGATACTTGTTTTATTGTACTTTTTTCTGGCTTACTGGTTTCATTGAAGCTTTTCTGGATACTTGTTTTAAATGTACTTTTTCTGGTTTACTTGTTTTATTGAAGCTTTTCTGGATACTTGCTTAAATTGTACTATTTCTGGTTTACTGGCTGCATTGAAGATTTTCTGGATACTTGTTTAAATGGTTCTATTTCTATTTAACTGGTTTCATTGCAGCTTTTTTTCTAGATAATTGTTTTAATAGTACTATTTCTGGTTAACTGGTTTCATTAAAGCTTTTCTGTACAATTGTTTTGATTGTATTATTTCTGGTTAACTGGTTTCATTGAATCTTTTCTGTACACTTGTTTTGATTGTATTATTTCTGGTTAACTGGTTTCATTGAATCTTTTCTGGACACTTGTTTTGATTGTATTATTTCTGGTTAACTGGTTTCATTAAAGCTTTTCTGTACACTTGTTTTGATTGTATTATTTCTGGTTAACTGGTTTCATTGAATCTTTTCTGGAGACTTGTTTTAATTGTGCTATTTCTGTTCAACTGGTTATAATTGTACCTTTCAGAGTAATTGGGTTTAATAGACAACTTTCGAGTTCGATGCATTTCCGTCAAAAACACTGGTTTTAGTGAACGTCATTTGTGTGTTTAGGGGCGTTGTCACTTCCGTTTCAATGTTGAGCGAGTGGTTGGAAAACTATAATTCTATATTGTACGAATTATTCAGCCAAATTAAATTCTCAAAATTGACAATCAGCACTGCTGTCATTAGGGAATTGTCATTAAGTACCTACAGAACAACCATTATTTCTAGTTTATCCTGTACAACGACGATCACTAAGACGCTTGATGAACGTAAATAGTGCAGGGATACAGGCGATCCCCTCTATCTGGTAAATGACGTCATAAAGGCGCGCATAATTGAAGAGTTTTTGCCAATGACGGATGAACTCGAAAGTGGTCTATTGCCTCCTTTCTGGTAAACTGGTTTCAAATGCACCAATTTAAGTTAACTGTATAATAATTTGCAGGTCACAGTATGTTCTATACACACTTGTATGTAGAAATAATAAACAAGAAAAATCTAATTAACTTCAATGATATATCTGTTCTCATATTTGTTTAATAAACCCAACAATATAAATTAATAACAACATTTTTTTCTAAATAAAAAAACAGAATCCGATAGTTTTGGATTTAAATAATATAAACGAATAAAAATATAATGTATTTTTAGTTCATAAATTATAAATAAATATCTTATTTTGGACGGAATGATTTACTTGTACCTAATTGGAAAAAAATATCACAGTGAACGGCTTGTTCAGTTAACAATAATATTCAATATGTTACTAGGAAGAGAAAGGATATATCTTGTTAATTGTTTAATTTTAAGTATATTAATTCAATGATTCTAATACTTCTTTAGCCATACATAGCCTAGGTGTCAATTTTGAAACCTCAATAGCAGGATAAAAAAGTGTATATTATTTATAGATAATTGTTTTTCTATGATATTTAATGCTCCTTTTTAAATAACTTTTATTAACCTTTAAAAAAGTTAAAATAAAAATTCAAATTTAACAGCAAAATATAGGAGTTAGTTCAAACCACATGATTGGTAAATTGTACACTCTTTTATTTTGTGGGAAATTTAACCAATGTTCTGAAATTAATCTCATATTTACTTCATAAATTTTTACTGTTTTAAAAACATATTGTTATGCAGCATTGACACTTAAGTATTAAACAAAAAGCTCAGTGGTTTTTTTCTTAAATGTGATTATTTTGAAACACAATAGATAAGATATGCAATGTGTGTGAATTTAATTTTGTTTCTTCTTAAATTGTTTCATTAAATCAACAGAGTAAAGAATATTCTTCTTGCTATAATAATCTGAAAGCACACGACAAATAAAGAGTAGGAGTTATCATATTAACATCAGACACAGCACTTCAATGCCAATATAATTTATACTTTCCAACTATAATAAATTCTTACAACTGGACAAAAACCAGTAAAACAAATCACAAAGTTAAATGCATATTCTTATTGTCAAATCATAAAAGCTAAGACATTATCAACAAGTCAGTATGTTTTCTTTTGTTCCTTCTGTCTTCATTAAGGAATTAATAGTCCAAACTCATCAATAGAGCTGTTCCTCTTTTAACCCAGTGATCAGCATTCTTTTCTCCACTCTTTAGTTCCACAGCTACAATAAACGATGCTCTGCCAGCTGCTCCGGCTCTGTTAGGGTAGTAGTAACAGGGGGCATTGTACATACCTAAAATTATACAAATAGTCAAATAACTCACATGGGTCAGGTTAGGGTAGTAGTAACAGGGGGCATTGTACATACCTAAAATTATACAAATAGTCAAATAACTCACATGGGTCAGGTTAGGGTAGTAGTAACAGGGGGCATTGTACATACCTAAAATTATACAAATAGTCAAATAACTCACATGGGTCAGGTTAGGGTAGTAGTAACAGGGGGCATTGTACATGCCTAAAATTATACAAATAGTCAATATGTTAGATACATAATTCCTATTTAGGGGTGTGGGTGATTGCTGGCAGATTTTGTTTTCTCGCAAATGTACAGAATATCATTTGTATTGATTACCATGGAAAATAATGGGATAGCAGTTTTTTTTAAGGATCTAAGAGGGTAACAATGGTGTGCAGAACTCCAATGATTTGTCATAAAATACATCAATTCACTACTAATGTTTCTACTTGCATATGAAATGACATAATTGTCATAATTGAATTTAGAATATTACTTAACTCAGATACGTCAACTTTTAAAGGTAAAACTATTCAGGATCTGGTGTTACTAGTATCCTTTCATTGTAGAAAGAGTTTATGCATTGTAAAAAGAAATAACTTGTTTTCCGTGATACTTTTTATGACATGCAAACATTGTCTATTTCTCACCTGATAGTCAAATTATAAAATATACTTCACTCTTTTGAAAACAGATACCCTGGTGAGTTGATATATACAACATTGATATGACACATGTGTTACTCGGGTTGAGATGTTCAGAATGGACTTGAAAACAAGAAAAGCTTAAATTACAATGAAAAGTTGGCACTGCAATACTTGATTGCATTCATATTTGTCTTCTATTTCATCTTTGTGAATGACAAACCTTTCATTATTGTTTTTCAATGTACATTATTTACGACAAGTATGTAAAATTCATTGAAATGGCACATGGGATACATAGATAATAGCTAGTTGTGTGAAAAAGAGAGGTCAGAATTCATTGCATGAGTATTCATATCTTTTTGGATAAAACTAAAATAATGCCAAATTTAATGACAAGGGTGTAAATGAAAGGACAAAACATTGGGTAAAACTTCAAATCCTTGTCATTAATGTATATCTTTATATCAGTGTAAAATAAGATATTGGGTAAAACTTAAAATCCTTGTCATTCATGTATATCTTTATATCAGTGTAAAATAAGATATTGGGTAAAACTTAAAATCCTTGTCATTAATGTATATCTTTATATCAGTGTAAAATAAGATATTGGGTAAAACTTAAAATCCTTGTCATTAATGTATATCTTTATATCAGTGTAAAATAAGATATTGGGTAAAACTTAAAATCCTTGTCATTAATGTATATCTTTATATCAGTGTAAAATAAGATATTGGGTAAAACTTAAAATCCTTGGCATCAATGTACAAAATGTATATCTTTATATCTGTGTAAAATAAAACTTGTGCTTTGTACTCACTAAATACCACCTTGGTTTTTTTCATTGCTCTTTCTATGATTATCAATGACACAGTACACATTAATATTTATAGTGAAAATTACAGAATTAGTCTGTAAAATGATAGCTATGGTCAATTGAATGGTCAAGTTTAAAAACAATATTTTTCATTTTGTAATGCAGATCAACGAAAAAAATAATGCCAGCAAGTGCTAATTCTAGTTCTTTGGTTTGATCTAAGCCTTGGATCAAATTCAGACCCCCCCCCCCCTCTTTCCCCTGCCTGGTAAAACGGATATGATGTACTATTGAACATACAAAGAAGAACACTAAATAACACTAATGCATGAAACACTTATACGCTTTTTTTATTTAGTTTTGTTTCAAGGTATCTTGGAGACAAGACCTTCAAATTTTCATATCTTTGTTGATGATACATGTACATAAACTGAAAATACTTCAAAAACAAATATATAAACAAGTTAAACAGTTTATATCATTAAAACTCAAATTCTTTAGGACAAACACTGCTGATCCCTTATCAAAATTAGCATGTCTTTTACACAGTATTTATCAAAAGAAACAACAACATGACAAAAATCCAACAAGAAAGTCAGTAATTCAACATCAAATTGAGAACAAATACTTACTCTTTCCTTCAGTAACATAAATAACATTAATGATTGTTGTTTGAATTATAAAGAAAGGCAAATATTTCATGCATATTCACTTAATAACGTATCAATTGAAGAAAAGATGGTGGACATACAATTTAAGACAGTCATTTGAACAAGTGGTTGTATAAGGTAGAATTTTTTCCTTTAGAATAATAAAGTTAATACATGTATAAGAATACTTTTTTTTAGAAAGCTCTTAAAACTGTTCATAATGTTAAAACAAGAGCTTTCATAAGATCATCAAGGGGTTTCAGGGTAATTGACATTTTAAGGAGGCTGTTATTTTATACAGTCGACTCTCGTTATCTCAAAGTCAGCCGGACCAGAGAATTATTCTGAGATACATATAGTTCAACGCAAACGAAAACCCGAAGTTTGACAGACCAAGGAACACAACTCTTGCTTAGCTTGGTAAAGCTAAAATAAATCTGGGTGGATATGGGAAGGGGATCGATATTCTGTTATCAGATCGATGAATTTGTATGTCATGGTCTTTCATTATTATAATAACATTATTTTTACTTATCCAATTGTTTCAGTTAAAAAAAATCCTATTGCTTTTATTCGAGAGTAATTTCCAATCGATCTTAGTGTTATTTAGGTCGTTTAAAGTTGCTAAATTTTATTCTCGGATACAAGAGATTTTTAGAAAATTCAGATTTTCTTCATTTTGTTTCATCTCACTTTTTCTTTTCAACAACAAGATTAAAGACACCGATTGAGTAGTTTTAAGGTGATCATTAACGGAGGTCTTAATCCTCATTTTATACACACCCAAGCTCATTAGTGTAAATCACGATTAATTGTTTTGTAAACATTTTAAATACTTTTTCATGAACATTAACAATGTATCACTGATTATTTATAAAAATTCTATAAAAGATAATCTCAGGTAAACACACGTGGAAATAGCATGCCATAAATCAATTACAGTGGTCAGTGACTGGAAATTTAATTACATGTGTATTGTCAGATTAACTCTTCAATCCATTTAAATGCCAGAGGTCATGTTTTGACATATGTGTATTAGTTTGAGATAAATAATGAATTTTGAATGCTTTTGTTAACCTTGGGACCATAAATTCAGTTCGACTCAACCGAAATTTCGACTCATCCAAGTTCGACTCATCAGGAGTCCAAATTCATACATTTATATGGAACAAAGTTCGGGACCACATGAAAACTACGACTCATCCGAAATTTCGAGTCAACCGAGTTCGAGAAAAAGAGAGTCAACTGTATATCTGAAATTAGAGCTTACACTCCAAATGAAAAAAATACTCAATATTTAGATGATACATTTACTATATTGACCCATTACATAGCATTTATCCACCTTCAAAAGAAAATGTATTTTTATCAATAAAAGCTTTTTGTTCTATGCTTTTTTCTAATCTAATGATTAAAAGTTAAGTATGTTAAGTTAATAAAACTACAGGAAGTGACTGACAAAAATATTTGAGAACACATACCTTTAGCAGCCTTTTTCTTATTTTCTACTGGTTTGAAATGTATTGTTGGCATCTGGCAAACCAACTCCATAGGCTTAGCTTCTACCAAACAAGAATTCTTAATATCCCAGCCTGCTCCTTGTAGGAATAAACCTTTGATGTACACACCATCCTGTCAAAATATACAGAAAAAGTATTAAGAGCAGCATGTCAAAGCAAGTATATTTTTTTTATTTTGAGACAAGATGAAGCCTCAACACTTCCTTGCTGCACTCTAGAAACTGTAGAAGGTGACAATCAATTGATAATATACAGAAAACCTGCTGATAATAAGCATCTTCGAAAATTGCCCTCATAAGCCACAATAAGTACTAACTTCAATGAAATTTAACTACATTTATTAATAATTTAAATAACAAGAATGTGTCCCAAGTACACGGATGCCCCATCCGCATAATCATTTTCTATGTTCAGTGGACCGTGAAAATGGGATAAAATCTCTAATTTGGTATTAAAATTAGAAAGATCATATCATAGGGAACATGTTTACTAAGTTTCAAGTTGATTGGACTTCAACTTCATCAAAAACTACCTTGACCAAAAACTTTAACCAAAACTTTAACCTGAAACAGGACGAAAGCCTGGAAGGGCAGATGGACGAACGGACGCACAGGCCAGATAACATAATGCCCATAAATGGGGCATAAAAATATACACAGCATTGATATTTTTGCAGCATTTTGTTATGTACTCCTTTTCAGGTTATATTTCAAGTAGTTTCAGTAAGTTTGAACAATTTTAAGTTTTGTAGTATGATACCGACCTTTGGTGGACCAACTATGTTTTCATCTCCTACAGTCATCACACTGAACTCCCAGGATAGAGTATCAATAGATACCTGAAGAAAAAAATGAGAATAAATCATCAAACATTTATATCATCATATAAAAGTTATACAATTAATGTGAAATTTAATATACCCAACAATATGTTTATCTAAAAATGTAAATATGTAGATGTTTAGCATGATCTAAATGCATTAAGTAAATGACAGCAGATGATTCATAGTTCAAACATAAACATATGGTATTTCTTTAGCCTAAAGAAGAATACTGATTATATAAACCAGAAATCGCTACAAATATTCTTCATTAAAAATTAAACAATTTCACATAAAATTAAAAACTTCAACATCGTAAAATATGTTTTCTTCCATAATATGTACTTTCAAACATTTATTTCGACAGAATAAATATTGTCAATCAAATTTTTTTTATCATCAATGAATGCTTTGTAGTTATTCTCCTAAAACTTGGTACCTAAGTGTAGGTGAGAAAGGAACACAATTGTTACATAGTTTTCAATCATCCTTTGTATAGGTGGAAGCAATCACTTTCTTACAAACATCATTTTTAAAAGATCTGTTACTGTAAGTTGGATAACCTGTAGATGAGCACTGATAATCTTACATTATTTTGTCTAGCAGATGTCTGTAGGACAGCAGTCAGGAAGCCAGTAGGGAAGGTAAAGGCAGACATCCAGAAAATAGTAGGAGGATGGGCTGTCACTGCCCACTTGGCAAGCTGTTCTACTCTGGCTACTAAATCTCTCGTCCAGGAACCTAAAGGCTTCATAGATGGGTAGGCCTGTCCAGAACAATTCAAATATCAATTACAGAAATGTATGTTAATAGTGTTAATCAGTACTAAAAATAATCCTAAAAGTTTTCATTTGCTGACAAAATACTTTTTTGATATCTTTTATATAACCAGTGGTACATTAACATTGAGAATGAAGAATTTTAAGATTTCAAAAAGAAATTGAAAACTTTGATATTTTTGAAACACATTTCAAAAATGTTTACATGATAGGTTTGTAAAATTTGGTCAAAGCCATCTGTCTTTATTGTTATTGTACATCATGTGGACGTGATGGATAGTCTAAAGAACAAACCAATGACCAGAGGTAAATCATAATGATATATGTCCTTTGTATGACAGATGTCATTTCCTATACATTACTGGTGATTCAAATGTGCAGCTTTTTTTTTAAAACTATAGTGTGTACTATATTATTACCTTCAGCCAAGTTGGAGGAACTCTGCCATCAAATATACACTGGAATATGTTCTCCAACTCCATTGTCATGACAACTAAACCTTGGATACCTTTCTCTAGATCAACCAGTCTTTCTCTAATCTCATTCATCAAGGCATTATATCTTTCAATCTGTAAACGTTTATGAAATATTAGAATAGTGTAAATGACAAATCTGTATTTGAAACAATTTACTAACAGAATTTTATTACCAAATTTTTTTTTTTCAAAGTATACTCAATTAAATAAAGAAAACCCAGGGAATATTTTTATTGGCAGTGCACAATTTCATCCCATATAAATTTGAAAGTAATTATTTGACTAGTTAACAGTATTCCAATGTTTACAGAAAACTGGTATTACAACCTGCAACTTGCCATGTAACCTTATTTTTAAATGAAACTACATATGAATTAAAAACAATTGACAAACAGAACATTGTGACAATTTGATTAACTTCTATATACAATGAATAATGTAAGGTGTCAAAAAATGACCATTTAACTACAACTTGTTCAAAGCAATACTTTTTTAAGAAATTGTACAAACTATAATGCCATTACCTCCTGTAACAGCACAACATTTAATGGGCAGGGATCCAGTGCTAAGATTTTGGCTGTTCCATCATAATCAATATTTTCGGGTATCTGTTTATAGATGTTTGCTGCAAGGTCCAGTACCTATAAAACATTTTCATATATCTGTACAAATATGCTGGCAACACTTTAAAATAAGGTCTTGTATTACATTTAATAAGTTTCATTCAGTTTACTGGTTTACTCCATTATATTTCCTAACATACTAAATTTCTAAATAAACAGCTGCGCCATGAGCGCATGATACGCCCGACGTCTTGTGTGGAAGTTTTATGCAATAATCATAAATAGTTTCTGAGGAAGTTTTAAGCAATAACCATTTATTGTTTTTGAGACACGGCGGGACATGTGAAACCCCCCCCCTGTTTTTTTTTTTTACAAATATCACTAAAATAAAATTTTGAATCAAACCAAAAAGTATACAGATCTTTAAATTAGTATAACAAAGAAGTGTGTACAGTTTCAAGCAATAATCATAAATTGTTTTTGAGATACGGCGGGACATGTAATAAAAAACCTCCCTTTTTTTACAAAATACTCAATAACTCAAAAATAAAATTTTGAGTCATCACCAAAAAGTATACAGATCTTTAGATTAATATAACAAAGAAGTGTGTAAAGTTTTAAGCAATAATCATAAATGGTTTTTGAGATACGGCACGACATGTAAAAAAAACCTCCCCCTTTTTTTAACAAACTACTCAATAACTCAAAAATGAAATTTTGAATCATCACCAAAAAGTATACAGATCTTTCGATTAATATAACAAAGAAGTGTGTAAAGTTTTAAGCAATAATCAAGAAACGTTTTTGAGATATGGTGCGACATGTGAAAAAAAACACACCCCTGTTTTAGTTACAAAGTGCCGTAACTCAAAAAGTTTAAATCTTATTTTCACCAAAAAGTATAGAGATCATTTGACCATCATAAGAAACAACTATATTAAGTTTCATGAAGTTTTAAGCAATAATCATAAATCGTTTTTGAGATACGGCACGACATGTAAAAAAACCCTCCCCCTTTTTTACAAAATACTCAATAACTCAAAAATGAAATTTTGAATCATCACCAAAAAGTATACAGATCTTTCGATTAATTTAACAAAGAAGTGTGTAAAGTTTTAAGCAATAATCATAAATCGTTTTTGAGATACGGCGTGACATGTAAAAAAACCCTCCCCCTTTTTTACAAAATACTCAAAAACTCAAAAATGAAATTTTGAATCATCACCAAAAAGTATACAGATATTAGGATTAATATAACTAAGAAGTGTGTAAAGTTTTAAGCAATAATCAAGAAACGTTTTTGAGATAAGTTGCGACATGTGAAAAAAAACACACCCCTGTTTTAGTTACAAAGTGCCGTAACTCAAAAAGTTTAAATCTTATTTTCACCAAAAAGTATACAGATCATTTGACCATCATAAGAAACAACTATATTAAGTTTCATGAAATTTGGATAAGTCGTTCTCAAGTTACGGTGCGACATGTTTACGCCGAACAGACGGACAGACGAACAGACGGACGGACAGACAGACAGACAGACGGACGGACACTGGACATTTGTATACCATAATACGTCCCGTCAAAATTTTGACGGGCGTATAAAAAAACCATCCCAATAAATGTGTACAAGTATATATACTGGATGACTACCAAGCAAAATCACATTATTTTATCATAAAAATAACATGAACATGCAAACAAAATGGTGAATAACTGTGTTTCTATAACACCTGTAAGATACTTGTGATGTTTCTGTTTCAAAAGGAAGAATTGGTGTGATCCTCTCAATACATAGACAACAACATAAACTTACCGATGGACGATCCTAGCATAAAAATTAATATAACAAGAATGTGTCCATAGTACATGGATGCCCCACTCGCAACTATCATTTTCTATGTTTAGTGGACCCTGAAATTGGGGTAAAAACTATAATTTGGCATTTAAATTAAAAAGATCATATCATAGGGAACATGTATACTAAGTTTCAAGTTGATTGGACTTCAACTTCATCAAAAACTACCGTGACCAAAAACTTAAACCTGAAATTTGCACTATCATTTTCTATGTTCAGTAAACCGTGAATTAGGGTTAAAACTCTAATTTGGCATTTAAATTAGAAAGATCATATCATAGGGAACATGTATACTAAGTTTCAGGTTGATTGGATTTCAACTTTATCAAAAACTACCTTGACCAAAAACTTTAACCTGAAATTTGCACTTTCATTTTCTATGTTCAGTGAACTCTGAAATTGGGGTTAAAACTCTAATTTGGCATTAAAATTAGAAAGATCATATCATAGGGAACATGTATACTAAGTTTCAAGTTGATTGGACTTCAACTTCATCAAAAACTGCCTTGACCAAAAACTTTAACCTGAAATTTGCACTATCATTTTTCTATGTTCAGTGAACCGTGAAATTAGGGTTAGCACTCTAATTTGGCATTAAAATTAGAAAGATCATATCATAGGGAACATGTATACTAAGTTTCAAGTTGATTGGATTTCAACTTCATCAAAAACTACTGTGACCAAAAACTTAAACCTGAAATTTGCACTATCATTTTCTATGTTCAGTGAACCGTGAATTAGGGTTAAAACTCTAATTTGGCATTTAAATTAGAAAGATCATATCATAGGGAACATGTATACTAAGTTTCAAGTTGATTGGACTTCAACTTCATCAAAAACTACTGTGACCAAAAACTTTAACCTGAAATTTGCACTATCATTTTCTATGTTCAGTGAACCTTGAAATTGGGTTAAAACTCTAATTTGGCATTTAAATTAGAAAGATCATATCATAGGGAACATGTATACTTGGACTTCAACATCATCAAAAACTACAGTGACCAAAAACTTTAACCTGAAATTTGCACTATCATTTTTCTATGTTCAGTGAACCGTGAAATTAGGGTTAGCACTCTAATTTGGCATTAAAATTAGAAATATCATATCATAGGGACCATGTATACTAAGTTTCAAGTTGATTGGATTTCAACTTTATCAAAAACTACCTTGACCAAAAACTTTAACCTGAAATTTGCACTTTCATTTTCTATGTTCAGTGAACTCTGAAATTGGGGTTAAAACTCTAATTTGGCATTAAAATTAGAAAGATCAAATCATAGGACACGTCAACTTCATCAAAAACTACCTTGACCAAAAACTTTAACCTGAACGAACGGACGGAAGATCGGACAGACGGACGGACGGACGTACAGACCAGAAAACATAATGCCCCTCTACTATCGTAGGTGGGGCATAAAAATATAATTCAGTGGAAGTTCAATGATAAATGTTATACAGGGTTTTAAGATTATGCGTATAGTTAATGGGCGGGATCCGTAGCTGTTAAAAATATGTTTAACAATTCATGGTGAGGCGGTGGAGCATAACTCCCCAATGATGATAGACAAATCTTTTAGTGCACTTTAATTTAACAGTGTTGTCATGGCTGTTAAGGATATGTTAATACCTTATCTTCTCGACTTTCACCACCAGAAGCGGCAGACACTTGTGGCTGTAAACCTAGTAAAGTATCAAACATCAATCTTGTCTCCTGAATCTGTGATGTTATGTCAGCATTTGGATGTTGTCCGAAGGCTTCAGGATGATCCACATTAGGTAACATACTCACATACTCCTTGTAAGATGACAAGGGACCATCTTTAGGTATGTAATACGTTGGCAGACATGATAATCTGGAAAGATATCATACTATCTTAATATCAAATATAAACATATGGATAAAATAAAAACATTATTATACCACAAATATTCTACAACAGTCAGTAAAAGGCTTGTAACTAATGTTAGTATCTACTATTAAACTTATAAAAATACATTGAAAGTAATAAATTTAGCTTTGAATAGTAATATAACTTCAACGATTGAAGATACAAAGTTTCTTAACCTAAACAAGAAAATATTCTGTAATATAGCTTTATATTTCAATGGTATATAACCAATTCTAAACTAATCCATTTTCAGTTCATATGAAAGAAAGGGGCTGTTGCCTCCACTATTTCCTCACAATATCTATAATCAACAAATAATTAGCTGAAAATTCAATTCTTAAACAGAAATTTAAAACATAATCCAGAACAATCAAACAGTAAACATTGTGAAGAACTGCAACATGAAGTGACTAGTTGGTGATAGTTCTATAATGTACTCTACCTAAAAAATATTTTCTTATCAAAATTTTTGTACAAAGCATTTGTATAACATTAATGGTGTAATAGTGAGTTTGTGTCATGTTTTGAACCACTAGAAATCCATGTTCAACAATAAACACTAAAAACTTTGAACATAAGTGGACAAACGTGACCGGGCTCAGTAGCCATGGTAACTTGCCTGTAGTTATGGTAAATTTGTCCAGATTCTCTGTAATGAAAGTCATTCTAGTTTTGCACAAGTTATTCAGTTGTTACCTTTAATTCATAATGTACAAAACTCCTTGCCCAGTTATTTTTTTTCCAGCATCAAAAAGTAGATAATGTTTAAATATTGATTGATTTTTGGTTGATATACATCAAGTGGCAAATAACTGATGCAAGAATATTTTACAAATATTATTATAGATTGATAATAAAAGAGACAATAACAAAGTTAAATCATCAATTAGTATCATATTTTTAACAAGGAAAATATTAGCAAATATTAGCAATTATTAATCAATTATTATTGACAATTATTTTTAAGAGAGTTTGTTTCTTATACATGACTTACTTGAAGAAGGCCGCCTGTAGTACACCATCATGGAAATACTCATTAATATAGGTAGTAAGTAATCGTCTATCAAAATCATCTGTCACATGACCACCATAGTTTATTCCAGCGATGAGATATTTCAGTGCATCCCATGGTGTCTCATCATAGCCATCAAGATAAATACTTAATAGGTTCTCAGATACCTATAAAAACAGACAGAAACATTTAAACCTGCATACATCTACTCAATATGTCCTAAAAAACCTTGCACAGCACCAATTGAATATGTAACATCTAAATAACTTTTTTTTCCTCCTCAAACTTCTTATATTTAGTGCAAAACAGCCAAATCTGCCAGAATAACAACAGTGCAAGACCCTAATGGAGTCATGGGTAGTAATGGTTGTTAAAAACACTCTTGTCGCCAGAATATCCTAGTTTTGAGGTCTTGTCATTAAGATATAGTGCTACAAAGTGTATTTTACTAATATTAATGTGAGTAAAATATTAATTTGGAAGACATACCTGCCAACATTTCAAAATGCCCATGGGGGTTTTACATGTAAGATGATTGCCATGGTTCTACAAAACCTTTAAGGGGGCCTTTAAATTTATTTTCATGTTGTTTATTTGCTTCTTCATTCTTTCCCAATGCTATACCAATAGTAAAATTTATTGTTTTGTTTTAAATTGTGGACAAAATTGCTACTTCTAAATTTCCAATTGGGATCCTTCATGGGGGAAATCCCCTACAAATAGTGACAGTTGGCAGTAAGGGAAGAAGTTGTTACTTGTATATATTTTGACCAAATAATATCAGTGAAATGGAAATTTTAGGTAAAATATAAAATTTCAAATATCTACCTCAAAATCTGCATCATTGAATTCATAGGCAATATTCCATCCTAACATCAAAAACTTCTTTCTCTCTAACAATACAGAATGGAAGAAACACAAAGAAAACAGAAGTTTTTTGTATTTGTCTTGTTTTGGACATCTTACAAACTGCTGTTCTGTTACCAAGTTGTATAAACGTTTCATATTTGCTTTCAGTCCCTGCAAAATACAATTATGATAAGTTGTATAAGTGATCCATTTCAACTTTCAGTCCCTTTAAAAGACTATAATGATAAGTTGTGAAAACTGTTCATTTTAATTTTCAGTACTCTGCTGAACACACTAGTCATAAGTTAAGTTTAGTATAAAAGTCCATACAAATGAACTGTTTTATTGGTACGCAAGGTAAATTAACTGTATACCTCTATCATGGATTGTAAAATAGCAGTTCACAAATGTCTAGGTTTCTGCTTAAATCTGCAGATTTATTGACCATTTAAACACTTACCAAATATTTGGCTTATTTTTTTTCTCAATTCTTTAACTTAGCTATTTAATGGGAGATAACTCTAACAGTATAACAGTAAGTTTAAATAAATATTTAAAAAGCGCCTTTACCTTAGGAGGTTCTGTTGTCATTTTAAGACCTGTCTGTAGAATAGCTATTGGGAAGTCTGGATGAGGACTACTACTTAACCATAACCTGAACTCTGGGTGAGGCTCAGGCTTCTGTATCTGTAACTGTTCTACTAACTTGTCTAACTGCGGCATCCAACTCAAAGATAAGTGACAGTTAGCCAAAAATACCCAATTACCCTGCAAAACACAATTATATTGTCTAACTGTGGCATCCAACTCAAAGATAAGTGACAGTTAGCCAAAAATACCCAATTACCCTGCAAAACACAATTATATTGTAAAATAAGCATGATGATCATTTCAAAAATAAAAAATAATCAGGCAAACCAGAACTTTATGAATGAATTCAATTTTGCCAAACTTTTCTTTTTGATATAAATTATGATTTAAGTCTGGAATTCCAAACAAGTTATCAATCCTAAATAGAAAATTATATTTGCAATTATGCTTTCAAATATAAAAACAAATACCTACCTCTCTGATACCTTCTTTAATCATCCTAGTAGCAATAGGTGCCTGACCTTGACCTAAAGATAAGGCATGGAATTTCTGAGCCAAACCTTTGGCTTCTGCTAATTGGAGAAGTTGGCTTGTTGGATCCTGAAAGAAATAAAACATGTCTCATTTAGCAATCAATTTTCATTAGTAATCAATAAAAGAATTTAACATTACAATACTTCATAGGAAAATATATTCATAAAAATCTCCTTGAAATGAGAGTAATTCTATAAAGTGCATATAATACATTTCAAAATTTTATAAAAATAATTTCTTTTTCCATTAATTTTAGATGGGATACAACTTTTAAACCCTCCAAATTCATACCCAACTAGATAAGAATGGCTTCACAATTTATTCTTAAATAACCATTTGCTTTTCCAACACAAAAGTTATGATAATAACCCCACTTAGTCTTTTCAGACAAGACCAGTTTCATAATATCTTGCAATTAATTCTACCCTTAGGATTTTCTGTAAATAAAGCAACATTAACATTAATTTTTTTTTTTAGTAAAGACCATTATTTATAAATCAGTAATTTTTTACCCCTGATTGTCATATTGTTGAACTGTTACCCCAGCAAGTAACATTTGACCCTAGATATTCATTATGCAAATAATTATCATTCAAAATTAAGCATCTCAAGTTTTTTTATATATAAACCCACCACACCAGGAGATAATACAAATATACTTTGAGTCTTGGTGGATCTTTTTCTGTCTATCTGGGCCATATCTAAGACAGGTGGCTTATTTAACTTTGACCTCACATTATTTATACTGAATCTTTTACTTTCTAACTATACTTGCCACTCCAGGAGATAACACAAATATCAGTGGTGTCTTGGTGGTGGAATCTTCTACTACCTGGGCCATATCTAGGACAGGTGGCTCAGTAAACTTCGACCCAAGATTGTTAATAATGAATGAAGTGGCACAGAAAGAAACACGGTCAGGACGAAGTGATCGTACAATTAACATTCTCTGTAACTCATTACATGCATTGTCCCATTCACCTGAAAGATATAGGTAGAATCATACTATAGGTACAGGACATTAATACAAATGATACATAGTTATAGCACAGTAATTTACCTAAAATATATAGGTAAAATCATACTATAGGGACAGGACATTACTACAAATGATACATAGTTATAGCACAGTAATTCACCTGAAAGATATAGGTAGAATCATACTATAGGGACAGGACATTACTACAAATGATACATAGTTATAGCACAGTAATTTACCTGAAATATATAGGTAAAATAATACTATAGGGACATGACATTACTACAAATGATACATATTTGAAAAAAAACTTTTGAAACTTGTTGATTAATACAGTAATTTCTAATCATGTGTGATTTTGCAGCATCTTCAAGTCCAAGTTGTGTTTGTATGTGATTCTAAAACTCTTCAAAAAATTTCAAATAAGCCAAAATCATCAAATAAATTGGAAATTTATTTTAGTGCTGTGAGAGTATGTGAAAATGAAACACTAAATCTGAATGAATAACCGATTATATTTTGTAGATTATAAATTGTTATGCAATGCTATAAAAAGAAAGAAGAAATTATGTTTTTTTTAACCATTATATCTCTCTTAGTGGAGCTGGAAATATGGAGATGTTTTACTTTGTAGCTAAAAAAAGGTTGGTAAGTAGGATGACAGGACTTACTTGGAAGTGGAGATGTTTTACTTTGTAGCTACAAAAGGTTGGTAAGTATGATGACAGGACTTACTTGGAAGTGGAGATGTTTTACTTTGTAGCTACAAAAGGTTGGTAAGTATGATGACAGGACTTACTTGGAAGTGGCGATGTTTTACTTTGTAGCTACAAAAGGTTGGTAAGTAGGATGACAGGACTTACTTGGAAGTGGAGATGTTTTACTTTGTAGCTACAAAAGGTTGGTAAGTATGATGACAGGACTTACTTGGAAGTGGAGATGTTTTACTTTGTAGCTACAAAAGGTTGGTAAGTATGATGACAGGACTTACTTGGAAGTGGAGATGTTTTACTTTGTAGCTACAAAAGGTTGGTAAGTATGATGACAGGACTTACTTGGAAGTGGCGATGTTTCAGGTTCAGAAGATGTATACCATATATTCCAGTCTCTAGGATACTGTTCAAATGATGTAATGATTCCATGGAAGTTGGTAAGTTTGTCTAGCTCTGTTATATTATCCCAAGCTGTGTCACCTAACCAGGTAGCACAGGGATTATCCATTTGGTTCTCTCTATCCATCACCTAAAATGTATTTACATGATATCAAATTAGTTTCCCTTTTTTTTACAAATTTTTACAGATCACATTGTTTACATCAAGCATAATTGTTAGACGAATAAGCAATTTTAATCGGCCTAATCTTTGTAAAATTCTTTTACTTATAAATAAACTGATGAGATAAGCCAAAATGACAACAACAAAACAAAATGATTAATTTCCAAGTGTGTATGATTGTTTTCTGTATTTTCATAGTGTTTCTCATCATCAAGTACCAGTTGAAAATGTTTGTAAATGATTACATAACACCACATCAATGTCATTGATATGGAAACGTTATCATTTTTTTGTTGATTCTAGACTAAGATATCAATCTTTTTGTTTTCAAAGTAAGAATAAAAAGTTAAGTTATTGAATAAACTTACCACACCCCCTCTTAGGAAGAAGCTGTATTCATCTGTGTTAATCTTATTGGCATTCTCTAAAATCTTCACACACATTTGGAAGGAAAATAGTAACTTGTGTCTCTCAAACAGACCTCTACATGCATATCTGTAAAAAAAAATGTGGGTCACTTCATCCTTTTTGTAGCAGGAGTGAGCAGCTGAGATACAGAATTTCCCACCGATTTCATATATTTTGAAAAACAAAAATGCATACCCTATCATATACTTTTATGACAAAAAATATAACTATAGGAATCTTGTTTCTGCTATTTCATTGAGAGAAACATAGATATAACAAATATGTGATGCATTTAAGACTATAGTTCTAGTTGCAATTGTGAAGAATTGACATCTGATTAGTTTCAGATACTTATGATCCAATCCACATCATATATTTTATCTTCATTTCTTGACCTCATCATTTACCATGAGGCTAGCAAAAAGTGACCTATTCCTGTAGCTCATCCCTAACACTCATTAGATACCAATTGCCCCTCCCCCTAGAGAGTATTATATATATGGTACTTACCTGTACACAGCATATGTATGATATTCATTCAGATTGTTGATTCTCTCCTCCAATTTAGAACTTTTCTGACTTTTGTCAATGGATAATAAGAACAGTTCAATATAGGCATCCAGTGAGAACTGGTACATGGGGTCAATGCGTCCCATGTCATTTAACACAAAGAATAAAATAGAGGCTCGCTCGGCCGAGGGTCTGTACCCTTCTCTAGCTGCATCAATCTTTACTTCATTTTGTTCTGAAATTTGTAGTTTTTCTGAGACTTCCTGTGAGGTGATTTTAGACAGCTGAAGTGTGTTGACCAGTTGTTCGTCATCCAATAGAGATCCTTTTGTCTCATTCAAAAGTCTGAAAAATTCATAATAAATTATAGTACAACAGTCTAACAAAAAACAACCTGTAATTCATGTTACTTATAATTTTGTAAACTCTGTGTTAACAATACAATACACAATATAGATATAAAATTTATAGGATATTACTATCAAATCAAAATATAACTCGATATTCTGGGTCAGTTAAAATATAACAAAAAAGAGGGAACTCTAGAGCTTTTGTTAAAAAGACAAACCTGAGAATTTCATCTTCGCATTCTTCTAACTTTTTCTTTCCACTGGCAATACTCTTCACCAGCTGATCTTTCTGTTCTTCTAACTCAGCTCTTTCTTTCTTTACAACAATACCCAACATTTGGGCTTCAAGACCTGTTAAATAATCAAATATGTTTCAAAATGCATAGGATAGCTCAGTTTTCATAATGTTATTTTAGCATACTTGTCATTTAGAAAATGTAGTTTAAATATACTGGTAGCAGCTGCAACTGCTCATACATTACATATTCAATGAAAAATTAAACATACCTATCTTATTCTTGTTTTCACCACATATGTAAATTAACCTCTTAAAGTTTATAAAATCTTACCCTGCTCCTTGACAGCAAAGTTGACAATGGTCGTCTTCGTGGAGATTTCAGGTGTGTAATGTGGGTTACTGAGTTTTGTTGTAATGTAAAACTTAAATTCACTGTTATACTCTATTTCCTTGTCTCCTAACCTAATCATGTAAGCACCACCTAAAATAAGAAAAACAAGTATTTAAGGCAAAACAACAATATTTTATGTCTAATATTGGGATGATGCAAAAACAATAAACGTCTGAGCTATAGACTTCATCTTGTATTTAAATTTCTAAAAATGCCATCTATTTGTAGAATAAGATTGGTTGAATTTTGGAGGTTTGTGACCCTGCAGCACAGAAGGCAATGAACATCAAATTTAGGACCACAATATCTTACCTATTTTAATCAATGATTTATTGAGGATAGGATCCAGTGAAGGGTCTAGTTTTTCCTGTACGTTTTGTAACAAAACAGGCAGACCAAATTGTATTGCTGATTCCATAGTCCTCATGTAGTCAGACTGTTGTAAATCTACTACCTTCAAACCCTGCAAAATATACCAGTTTACAATAAGTGAAATTGTAATATAAAGTAAATAATGCAGAAACACATATTAATTAACAGCACCTATAGTTTACAGTAGAAAAAACAATAAGTTTACAATTAATTCATCAATTGGAATTCCTACATGCTAGAATTTACAAAAATATTCAATCAAAGAAAATACATTTCCATTTTTTCTAAATTATTTCTCATTTAAATGGTGTTGTTTTCAGGCGTTGTTATCTGAAAAATAATGCACTATAATTTTCAAAGGATATTCAACCAGCTGGATACAACTACAGATCCACAATGACAAGACCCATATTTATTATAACTTACTCTGGACGACTCCATGCTCTTAATCCACTTAATGGCCTGTCCCTGTGGATCAACCATGAGTGGCCACCTACTTGCTGACGTTACAATTACACCATTTTCTGTAGAAAAGCTGTCATTGGGTAATCCTTGAATGTTCCATTCTCGTACACTTGTAGGTTTGGCCATAAACTCACAGAAATCAAATGATGGGTCTGTTGGGATGCCTAGTTTAACAATCTAAAAAAGACATTCAAAAATTCTAACTGGATGCATGATTAAAAATAAACAGCTGCGCCATGAGCGCATGATACGCCCGACGTCTTATGTGGAAGTCTTATGCAATGCAATAATCATAAATAGTTTATGAGAAAGTTTTAAGCAATAACCATATATTGTTTTAGAGACACGGCTGGACATGTGAAACCCCCCACCCTGTTCTTTTTACAAAAACTAAATATTACCAAAATAAAATTTTGAATCAAAACCAAAAAGTATACAGATCTTTAGATTAATATATCAAAGAAGTGTGTAAAGTTTTAAGCAATAATCATGACTTATTTTTGAGATACGGCGCGTCATGTAAAAAACCCTCCCCTGTTTTACAAAATACTCAATAACTCAAAAATAAAATTTTGAATAATCACCAAAAAGTATACAGATCTTTAGATTAATAGAACAAAGAAGTGTGTAAAGTTTTAAGCAATAATCATAAATCGTTTTTGAGATACAGCACAACATGTAAAAAAAACCTCCCCCTTTTTTACAAAATACTAATAACTCAAAAATGAAATTTTTAATCATCACCAAAAAATATACAGATATTGAGATTAATATAACAAAGACATGTGTAAAGTTTTAAGCAATAATCATAAATAGTTTTTGAGATATGGCGTGACATGTAAAAAAAACCTCCCCCTTTTTTACAAAATACTCAATAACTCAAAAATGAAAATTTTGAATCATCACCAAAAAGTATACAGATATTGAGATTAATATAACTAAGAAGTGTTTAAAGTTTTGAGTCATAATCAAGAATCATTTTTGAGATACAGTGCGACATGTGAAAAAAACACACCCCTGTTTTAGTTATAAAGTGCCGTAACTCAAAAAGTTTAAATCTCATTTTCACCAAAAAGTATACAGATCATTTGACCATCATAAGAAACAACTATATTAAGTTTCATGAAATTTGGATAAGTCGTTCTCAAGTTACGGTGCGACATGTTTAAGCCGGACAGACGGACAGACAGACAGACAGACGGACAGACAGACAGACAGACAGACAGACAGACAGACAGACAGACAGACAGACAGACGGACGGACACCGGACATTTGTATACCAAAATACGTCCCGTCAAAATTTTGACGGGCATATAAAAAAGGAAGATGTACGTAGAATATTGTCATTCTTTGTTCAATCATGAATAGTTACAATTCTAAATACATTTGTAATGATGCATTTCCTTCAATTTGTAAACAAAGCCATGGTCTTTATTCAAACACAACATGGGGTGTACATGTGCTAGACATTACAATGGAATTTGCTGAAAGGAGCATAAAATTATTGGAAAACAGGCTCAACATTTAATTTATAACTAAGTTCTTATGCAACAGATATTACAGTGGGAATTTTTTCAGTTAGAAATATTATAGTGTCATGTTTTATGTTCCATATTTCTAACTTGTGCTCTATATCATGCATCATGATTTCAGTTGTGAAAACTTTAAAACATGCCTTAATAATCAAAATCTATCTAATATATCACTGTTACATAATCTCTGAAACTATGTACAATAAATAGTTTTTCTTGATTTTACTATTATTAAATATATCTTATTTATCTAACTATATCTTTTAGACTAATATATATATCTTTTAGACTAATATATATATCTTTTAGACTAATATATATATAGAAATATATATATAGAAATTGAAAGCCATCAACCAATAAATTCTATTGACAATAAGGGTGTTTCCTGAGTGACATTAAAAGTAAACATTAAACATAAAGATAATGTGATTTATAGGAATGGTTTTAAAGGATGTGATTTTTCCTTATTTCCTGACAATAAAATAATAAATATTGAGTGTGGCAGGTTTCTTTTTAAGCCTTTAAAAATGATTCCAATTTTATTTGATTTATGAATATTACACTGGTTTTCCTACAACTTGGAAGCAATTTCTGCCAATGCATTGCAAAATATTTAATGTAAGGGTGACTTACTGACTTATTTGGAACATGAGTTGTTTTCTAAATAAAATTTCAAGCAATTCCTGCCAACACAATAACTAGAAATTGAATATGAGGGAGGCCTTATGACTAATTTGGAACATGTGTTTTCTTTTTCTGCCAATACAATGGGGCTGGATATAGAATATGACGGCTACCTACTTGCTATTTTGAACATGAGAGTGGTTTTTCACTTTTTGTCAAGCAGTTTCTGCTAACATTACATATCTAGATATTGAATGATGATTCAGTTTCTTGACAATTTTTCTAAGCATTTTCTGATAATACTAAATAAAATATGTGACAGAGGCTTCTAGACACATTTTCATGCTTTTGTGACAATACAATAGCTGGATACTGGATGTGTGCGGTTTATGGACATTTGTCTAAGCATATTATTAACAAGTCTCTTACCTCCTATAATAAAAAGAAAAACAAAGTTTTCATTTAGTTCTAATATTGAACTCACTAAAAATCTTAAGCATAATTACGGAACAAATTTGGATAACAATTATCTTAATCACAAATTCAATGTGTAGAATAGTAGTCTGAAAAATGAAACATGCTTAATTACTTCTACACGAATTTTACTTAAAACTTGTTTCAAATTTTAAATCTAAATAAAAATGATGTATTTATAACAATATTGCTTTTTTTCTGCACTCATATGAAATATTCCTATGACACACATGAATAAACTTTAAAGGGTGGACAAACATGTTAGCTGAACCATTTGTTCAATTTTTTAAAGAATGGTCCCTTTAAGAACAGTTATCTTCGTAGACTTATGGTACTGAATTCCCTAATGTGTAAATACCTCAGCCAGCCATATCTTCTGAACCATCTGATCTCTGTACTCTGATAAGAATGGTCCCATGTAGGACATAAAAGCTGCTGCAATCAGACAATCTCCTGGTAAGAAACCCATTCTCAATTCTAATTGCTGCAAAATACATAAAAAAACGTTTTCTAAAAGAAAATTATATGCAACAATTTAAAACGTTATTTATAATAAATATAAATAAATACTTTGCCATCCAAATAATTTTGAAGACACTTAAAATCAATATGTTATTATCAAAAATATCGTCTAGACAGTCTAGACTGTCTTACTCATCTTATTCCATCCCCAACAAATTCTTCTAACAGTTCTCCCAGATTGTACTCAACAAGTCCTCCTTACAGTTTTCCCAGATTGTCTTTCAAGTACAACTTAACCTCACAGTTTCCTCCCATCTAATAGACCACTTTCGAGTTTGTCCTTGGTCAATTATGCATGCCTTTATGACGTCATTTACCAGTAAGAGGGGATGGCCTGTATCCCTGCACTATTAATGTTCTTCTTACTGATTGTGCAGGATAAACTAGAAATAATTGTTGTTATGTAGGTACTTAATCACCCTAATGACAACAGTGCTAATTGTCAATTATGAGAATTTAATTTTCCGATTATTTCATACAATATAGCATTATAGTTTTCCAACCACTTGCTCAACATTGGAACGGATGTGATGACACCCCTAAACGCAGGAATGATGTTCACAAAAAACCAAAGTTTTTGACAGAAATGCATCGAACTCGAAAGTTGTCTATTTTCTCTGACAATCTCCTAATTAATACATTACCTTAACAGTTTTAGCTACTCCCCCATCTCCTGTATATCCCTGACAATCTCCCCATTACTACCTTACCATAAAAGTTTCCTCCCATCTTATTCTTTCCCCAGCCAGTCCCCCCACAAGTTTTCCCTGACAATCTCCCCATTACTACCTTACCTTAACAGTTTCCTCCCATCTAATTCTTTCACCAGCAAGACCCTCTACAAGTTTTCCAGCTCTATCTAACATCATCTCTGTATATTCAGCTTTACGTTTTAGTTCTTCCTTCTGTGCTAACTTTTCATCATATTCCTTCTTGAGTTGTGCCATCTTAGCCTCTACTTCCGCAAGTTTAGCTTTAGCTTCACTGAGAGCATCTTGTTTCTCTTTCAATTGACCTTGAGCAGCATGCAGTCTTTGTTTCTTTGGCTCCACTACCCTATAGATTCTGCCATAAACCTCCATAGCTCTGACCCACATACACAAAGATTTAGCAGCAGTTGAGACACGGCCAACCACTTCTGGTTGAAAGTCAGACTGTGTACAGTATGTTCCAATTTTCTTCAGAATACGATCAGTAATATTGTCTTTGTCAAAGTTCATCAACTGTTTAATGAAATTCTGGTCACCTGAAAAATTTATGTTAACAAATATTGGTAAATGCTGCAATTTTTTGTAACCGCAAAGTACATGTTTTTTAATATGTTTTAGATTAGTACAGGAAGGTATAACTACAAAATCTACTTATTTATGTAAAACAAGTTTTTTAGTTTTTTCTTCTTTTTATTTAACATGACACTTTTTTCTTAACAGTTAAAGTAGGAATACAAAGCATGAAGTTTTTTAACAGGTGATTGAAGTCTTACCCAGTTGTTTCTTGGCCTCTAACCAGGTAGGCTCATTGCCCCTCAGGATCATGACAGCTTCCAACACTTTCTCTACAAGTCCTGGAGGTTTAGCATATGACTTGATTTCTGTCATATCTTTCTTATTCAGTGATTCCAGAGCCTGTTTAGTATAGGTTAGAACATCTCAATGTATTAACCTATTATTTTTTTTTTACATTCTAAGAGTCTAATTAAAGTTACACAGGTAAAAACTTTTTTTTCATTCAAAATATTAAAAACTCTATGCTGGTCATTATATAAGAGTGCATACACTGCTTATTTTTTTTTATTGTGATTGAATTTTATGTTAAAAAAAAGTCATTAAGATCAAAGTTTTGCTACAGTAATAACAGAAAATTATCATTAGAAACGATGAATTAAAATAAGGTCAAGGTCAGATGACCACTGTCAGAAGGACATACATGTGCACCCAATAATATCTTTAAACCAAGAACAGTTAACCTATTACTTTTTGTATATGAGAAACATATAAAACAGGTAATTTACCAAAATAGCTTCCTGCAGAGCTGGTAAAGCTTCATCAAGATCATGTTGAGCTAAGTCAGCCATGTGTTGACATTTAACTTCTTCTTCACCAATTCTCTCACTCTTCTGTGCTACTGACTGTAAATAAATTGTAAATAAATTTAATCACATATATGACACCTTATGTATCAATGTAACTTATTATCCCTGAACCCCTGTTATACCTTGTCAGATATTTTACTTCTATACCTATCTTTACTGGTATCCTGCTCAGAAACTTTTCCATATACTATCAAAGGTGAATTAATACCAAGATATAGCCAATACATGCTAACACCATGTTTATCAAGCAATCTAGATCTAATAGTTTTGTATGTAATTGTTAGTCTCTTATTTCAAATTATAAAACAAATATCTGTACACCCTTTTACTACAAATTACATATTTTTACAACTTAATATCTATTTGTTATAGTTCATAACTTAATATCTATTTGTTATATCTATTTGTTATAGTTCATAACTTAATATCTATTTGTTATAGTTCATAACTTAATATCTATTTGTTATAGTTCATAACTTAATATCTATTTGTTATAGTTCATAACTTAATATCTATTTGTTATAGTTCATAACTTAATATCAATTTGTTATAGTTCATAAGTGTTGTATAATAACCACTAAGCAATATTCCATCATAGCGATTACACTTTGTTTTCATTGCATTATTTAAATTATGGCTTTGTCTAACTCCCCTACCCCCTCCCTATTTATAACATAAGTTAAGTCTACCTTTTTTTGCTCATTAGCATCCCGTTTCTGTGGTGCAATGACTAGGTTTGTTTAACTCCCCAACCCTCTCCCTATCTTTAACATAAGTTAGCCTATCTTTGTTTAACTCCCCCACCCTCTCTCTATCTATAACATAAGTCAGTCTACCTTTGTTTAACTCCCTCACCCCCTCTCTATCTATAACATAAGTAAGTCTACCGTTGTTTAACTCCACCATCCCCTCCCTATTTATAACATAAGTAAGTCTACCTTTGTTTAACTCCCCAACCCCCTCCCTATCTATAACATAAGTTGGTCTACCTTTTTTTAAATCCTCCACCCCCTCCTTATCTATAAAATAAGTTAGTATACCTTTTGTTGCTCATCAGCATCTCGTTTCTGTTGTACAATGACCACTAAATATTCATCACATTGTTTCTGGAACTGTACAACTTTAACCTTAGCTTCCTCTAACTCTACAGTCATGTTCTTTACTTTCTCTCTTGTTTCATCAATCTTACTTAATCCATTGCGTAGCTTGTTTGCCTGGTCTCCTAATTCCTTCTTCTTATCGTTTAGAAGTCTACAAAGAGAAAATTGTATAGTACAGCCATTCTTAATCACTATACAGACATTATAATCTGACTTGAACTTATCTTAAACCTAAACCAGTTTTAAAACTTCCACTAATTATGTTTAGTTTAAACAACACATTTTTGTATCCAGTTTATTAGTTTAGTTTAAACATATTTATTTATAGTGGATTGGAAAACAGGTTATTGCAACTTATATTAATCCCTTTCAACTTTGCGGGTGCGAGTGCTGCCTTGTAGTGGCATTAGTCTTTTTCGAAATCTACAAGGGTGTCTTTAACGTGCAAGAGATATGGCTCTCTCTTAACACGGGTCAGCCATTTATCGTCCCCTTCCGACGGACTATCATCGTTTCCTAAAGACCATACTCACAAATGGTGTCAAGGGAGAGCTGAAAATTCAGTCCCTGAAATTTTCATCCCAGAACGGGAATCGAACCAGGAACCTTTGTGTTAGTAAGTCCAATGCACTGACCACAACACCACGACTCTCTGATCCAGTTTATTCAACTTACACCTTACAAAAGAGGATAATTCTGTCAACCTCCATTATGATTTTGTAGCGATATTTTAGTTATATATGGAAATCTATACTAGAGTGAGACATCACAAGGATTGAACAATCCTATCTCTGATTTTCTACTCCTGAAATATATAACTTGTACCTGATGTCCACAAAAGTTGTTTCTAAACAGATGATTCATAAAGAATGCTAAATGACATCAATTGATAAAGAAACACACAAATCAATCATTGAAAACAAGTCTCAATTGCACTCATACCACATCTTCTTATATCTAACCAAGATGCAGCAAAACTGTTTAAGGTCAGCTGTACAAATGATATGAACCCTAATTTGTCTACCTACAATTTTAGAGTTAACCGGTACTACAACATACTTTTTATATCCACTGACAAGCTCTAGGTAGTTGGTAGGTGTAACATAGTTGTGTCGTTTCATTTCTATCAACATCTTTCTGGAGAATTCTGACACTGATTTGTGCATAATAGAGAACATCTGGGCCAAACAAGGTTTCAACTTATCCTAAAATAGATTTAATGATGTTATAAATCAGCACTAATCACATGTATTTTCATCATGACATGTAAAAAATATATATAATCTCAAACTAATTTAATGATTTGATGATAACAATAAACTATTATGCTGTTTAGAAAAAATGACAAAAACCAAGCATAATTTTTCAAACATTTTAAAAATGCAATACCATTGCAACATACATCAATGAGCGAGTGCATAAACCATTGCATTTCAAAAGACTCATTAATAACAAACATGCATCAGCTTTTATGTTCCTAAATGTATTTGAGGGTTTCCATTCAACATGTGTTTCTTAGACAGTACAAAAGATAAACTCTCCAACAGGTAGAGTAGGGCGCTCATATTTGCCGTGGACACAATTTCGTCGTTTTATGATTTTGAGGTGTAAAAACTTCAAAGGATGGTTGAAATGTAAGAAATATGCCGTTAAATTATATTTTTATAACAAATATGATTATTTTTGAAAATGAGACTAAATTTCAGCACTTACGACAAAGACCGAAAAATGGACAACGATTTTCAGCCAATTTCCTGCATGAAAAAAACGATTTCAAAGAAGCATTCCTTAGTAATTCTTTGACTGATTGCCCTAAATTTCAGTTTTTAACACCTTTCAAATGTCTGCTATTCGTCTATAATGAAATTTATTTGATAAATATTGTTTAAAGCTGCAGTTATTTGGTTTTAAATAGATATGTAAAAACCGCGAATATGTGTCCCCTGTTGACAAAAAAATAGGAAATTTCACACACCCTTTAATCCAACTTTTCAGATGATTTTACTCAAAACAAACACGTTTTCAAGCTAAGAATATTTTGCATTTGAAGTTATCTTCATATAGAAATATCTGTATACTTCAAAAACATAAAGACCTAAATATAAACTAAAGAAAACATGGAAAGATATGGCGAAAATTATCACCCCACTCTAGGTGTATAACATGGGTCTGTTTTAAAAACATCAAAAGGATAGTAACGCTTGCAATTTTACCTCTTCTATTCTTGGTTATTTAGCTTGATTTTGGACAGATTTTGGACATGAATCGTGTGCTATTTAAACAAAACTTGGATTGTGCAATGACCTACCCACCGACTCCAAACCCTTCTGGACTGTAGTAAACAGAGGCTCATTTATGTATAAAACTTAAGAAAATAAATTCTATATAGTTAAAAAGGTACAATGTAAACTTTTAATCGAAAATAAAACTAAATCTCTCTCCTGAAAAAAACCCCATCCCTTAACCCAATCTATTGTGTGTTTTTTTTTATGGTTGAAAATAAAAATTTGTGCTTTATTCATGCATTTAATAGTCATGCAACATTAATAACAACTTATTATTAACAATTATAATTTGAATATTACTCAGAGTCAGAAGTTTTAAGAACAATATTAATTCAGAGGAAGATATTTTTAGTACAGACTGATAGCTTAGAATAGGATAGCAGATTTTACTGAAGGATTTGAAGTTTACTTCAGTAAGATATTTGTTACTGAGATAAGAGTATGTGTTTCTGAAACTTTGGTTAATTGAGTTACAAAACTATCATGCTAATCATATTCTTCACATATAATCTTCAGACTATCATAATAAAGTATATTTGTGACAATTTTAACATTTTATACATGTATTTTGACAATTGGGAAGAAGCAAAAAAAAATATATGTACTTGGTAAACATGGAAATCTTGATGAACACTGGTTATATTGGAATCAAATACAATGTATGACTATATTTTCTCTCACTACATAATAAACAAACTGCATATATTTCAAATAGTAATTAAATGGTTTAAAATTATAATATTTTCTCAGGAAAGATCTGTAAATAAAAAACATATTACAGTATATGAATGTTATACACTGAAGGTGTCAACAGCTCTAATCCTGAAACTGAAAACAACATTACATTGGTGTACGTAGTTATGAAGTGGAAATTCCCTTTTATCAAATTACACAGGTTATCTCCCTTGTTTTGTAAATACTTTTATTTTCACTCTTTTAAAATTTTAGAATTCTACTGAAACAAGACTAGTATGTCCCTATAAAGGTAAAAAAAGTTATCATTTGCAGGTTTTTTTTAATTACTTTTCCCCCCATTGTTTTCACTTTTTTTTGCTTTTTAAATATTTTACCATGTGACCAAAAAGTACTCTTGTAAATCAAGTATCTAGGTCGAATATGAAATTTTATAAAAGTCCAAAAATTAGAAAAATATGTTAAATAATTTTCATATACCTCATTTAACCATATGTAAAGATGGATGGAGGAAACCTGTATAATATGTAAAAGGGAGACAGGAGGCTATAACATTATTATATATATAGAAAGGCCCAAGCCATGACAGTTGTGATTGCTGTTTCATATAAACACATCCTTATCCTGGTTTATGCTCTTGAATATAAACTTTTTGTCAATATAAAAAAAAAATGCAAATTATTTCAACAAAAGTGTTATAACAATTTACTAAATACATGAAAGCATGTTGTCAGTGGCTTCAAGAGATCAGAATAAAGATGGTTTTAACAGCTTTGTAACAGTTTGCAGGAGATACATTATAGTCAAGCTGTGGTGGACAGACCCTGAAGCCATTTTGTTTTGTTTTGTTTTCACTAACGCTATGTGAACCTCACCTTCTTTTTCTGAAAATTTAAAATATATCTCAGACAATTAGAAATATATTCATTTATGGTATACTGATTAGATGAAACTCTGAAACTTCAATACCTTAATTTTAGGTTGAGTAATTATCTTCTCATGCAGTGTTAACTGTCTTTTATCAGATTATGAAATTTTCTCACCTTACTGGGCTGGTAATGAAATAACAACAAAACACAAATTCATTTGTATTTTAGGATAAGTATGTTGTATTTTATTCCTGTATCAGTGTAGTTATTGTATTTTATTCCTGTATCAGTGTAGTTGTTGTATTTTATTTATCTGTGTACTGACTTATTCATCTTAATCCTGAATCAATAAACTTACTTCAATAGTGTACGTTATTCATGATTCAGTGTACTTATGCATGATTCAGTTTACTTTTTTTATCTTAATCAGTGAACTAACTTATTATTCTTTATTCCTGATGAGTGTACTTATTGTATATTATTTCTGAATCAGTGAACTTATCTATATTATTCCTGATTCAGTGTTCTTATTGTATCTTATTCCTGAATCAGTGAACTTATTTATATTATTCCTGATTCAGTGTTCTTATTGTATCTTATTCCTGAATCAGTGAACTTATTAATATTATTCCTGATTCAGTGTTCTTATTGTATCTTATTCCTGAATCAGTGAACTTATTTATATTATTCCTGATTCAGTGTTCTTATTGTATCTTATTCCTGAATCAGTGAACTTATTAATATTATTCCTGATTCAGTGTTCTTATTGTACCTTATTCCTGAATCAGTGAACTTATTTATATTATTCCTGATTCAGTGTTATTGTTGTATCTTATTTCTGAATCAGTGAACTTATTGTATATTATTCCTGATTCAGTGTTTTTATTGTATCTTATTCCTGAATCAGTGAACTTATTTATATTATTTCTGATTCAGTGTTCTTATTGTATCTTATTCCTGAATCAGTGAACTTATTGTATATTATTCCTGATTCAGTGTTCTTATTGTATCTTATTCCTGAATCAGTGAACTTATTGTATATTATTCCTGATTCAGTGTTCTTATTGTATCTTATTCCTGAATCAGTGAACTTATTCATATTATTCCTGATTCAGTGTTCTTATTGTATCTGATTCTGAATCAGTGAACTTATTTATATTATTCCTGATTCAGTGTTCTTATTGTATCTTATTCCTGAATCAGTGAACTTATTCATATTATTCCTGATTCAGTGTTCTTATTGTATCTTATTCCTGAATCAGTGAACTTATTTATATTATTCCTGATTCAGTGTTCTTATTGTATCTTATTTCTGAATCAGTGAACTTATTGTATATTATTCCTGATTCAGTATTCTTACTGTATCTTATTTCTGAATCAGTGAACTTATTTATATTATTCCTAATTCAGTGTTCTTATTGAATCTTATTCCTGAATCAGTGAACTTATTTATATTATTCCTAATTCAGTGTTCTTATTGAATCTTATTCCTGAATCAGTGAACTTATTAATATTATTCCTGATTCAGTGTTCTTATTGTATCTTATTCCTGAATCAGTGAACTTATTTATATTATTCCTGATTCAGTGTTCTTATTGTATCTTATTTCTGAATCAGTGAACTTATTTATATTATTCCTAATTCAGTGTTCTTATTGAATCTTATTCCTGAATCAGTGAACTTATTTATATTATTCCTGATTCAGTGTTCTTATTGTATCTTATTCCTGAATCAGTGAACTTATTTATATTATTCCTGTTTCAGTGTTCTTATTGTATCTTATTCTGTATTTAGTGAATTTATTGTATCTTTTTCATGATTCAGTGAACTTATTGTATTGAATTCCTGATTCAGTGTACTAATTCATAGTATTCCTGAATCAGTGTATTAACTTATTGTATCTTATTCCTGAGTCAGTGTTCTTACTTGTGTCTTATTCATAAACCAGTGTACTTTTTTCAAATGGAAAATTACTATTAATGTAAATCTTTATTTGATCAATAGATCAGTTTTCTATTTCTAAATTTATCTTATTTATGAATCCTAATATCTTGAGGACTAGATTATAGTTATTTTATTCATTTATAAGAGTATATTTTGTAACAAGTTTTATGGTATGTACGGACTATCTTTTTTCAAAGTAGTGACAGTTCTTTGATCCCAGTTATGTAGTAAATGAAATTTCATATCTTATTCAACACAAAAGAACTTTTTCTATTCAATAACTGAAGGAGAAGCTTTAATTCAGCACAAAACCATGATTTTATTTCTTAAAAATTAGTTTTTATACATATCTAGATAGTTCAAATAAGAAAATCATAAATCTATTTTACTTTCACCATTAAAAAACTAAGCTTTAGACACATGTCTTTCTTTCATCTAATATATTCCCAAGACCTCTTTAATTCAATAAGTTAAGAAATATTTTGAAACTAATCCCTGCTCCATTCTTACCCATCTTCGTTTTTCTTCAGATTTGATTTGTTTCTTCTTTCAATTTAAATAAAGGGGTTAAAAACATAAGGCAAAACAAATTGATGTAAAATGGGTTTAATAAGAATCTCACATATATCTGCAGAAAAGGGTAACAACTGAACAGAATGTTCTCTTTCAGATAGCAAATCCAAGCTGGTATGTTGTGCAAAGGTCACTCTGCAGTGCAATTCATCAGTACAATTATATGCACAGTTTTAATTTGTGGGACATAAAAATAGTTGGTGTGAATTGTCAAGAATAATCATGTTGTGAAAATAATTTTTTTATAAGTTTTAAGTGCAGCTTGTTAAAATATCAATAAAATTTGGAATCACAATAGGGATGTGTAATAAAAGGTATTGTATTTGGAAAAATCAGGAATTACAAACATGTGCAAATAATTTCAAATACACTTGTATAAAATATATCATTTCATCATATGAAAGCTCAAAATCTTGCATAGTACAACCTTATCATACCATCTCTTGACATGGAACACAAAAACACAATGTTTAACAATACTGTTATGTGAAAAAAGAAAGAAAAAACTTGAGAGGAACTAATTTTCGATTTGAAAATACTAAAAAAAAATTAGAGAAAAAACGAATGAACATTTCAAAACAATTTATTAAGGGTCTCTTATCCTATTGATTACTTCAAAACCTAAAAAAAATGGTATAATAAGGTTTGACCTTGACCAATAGGTTAACAATACTGTTACCCGTACCTCATCATCACCTCCGATCTGAACTTCCATTAAATATTTATCTGCTACTTCCAGTAAAGCATCTGCTGGCCATTCACTGAACCAATCTATTGTTGTACAATTCACAAAGGCTGGGTACATACGAATACGGTTTCTATATATATAATAAAGCAAAGGCTGGGTACATACGAATACGGTTTCTATATAATAAAGTAAAGGCTGGGTACATACGAATACCGTTTCTATATAATAAAGCAAATGCTGGGTACATACGAATACCGTTTCTATATAATAAAGCAAAGGTTTCTACAGAGTCTGTATTTTGAAGCAAAGAAAACAATCCCAATACTAGACAATCAAAGCTCAAAATTTTTTTTTATTATGTTAATGATAAAACATGTATCTGCATTTATGTCAGGAATTCAAGGCCCTTTTCCCCTAATATCCTAATCATTTTATCCTTTTTGACTTATTAAATAGTTTATTATATTCCCGATGATACATCTTCATGTCTTTTTATATGAACAAAAGTAAAAATTAATTGATCTACATACTTGCCCATGATCAAAGGATCTCCAACTAGAATCATACACATACATGAATACATATATGTTGCCCCCATAAAATGTCTCAAACCAGATTCCAACATATTATATACATAAATATTGCCTACCTAAATGGTTCTACAACTGCACTCATAAAAATTGCCTACCTGAATGGTTTTACAATTGCACTCATAAAAATTGCCTACCTGAATGGTTCTACAAATGGATAATAAAAATTGCCTACCTGAATGGTTCTTCAAATGTACTCATTAATATTGCCTACTTGAATTTTTCTACAACTGGTCTCATAAATATTGCCTACTGGAATTGTTCTACAACTGGTCTCATAAATATTGCCTAACTGAACGGCTCCTAAACTGGTCTCATAAATAATGCTTACCTGAATAATTCTTAAACTGGTCTCATAAATATTTAAAAATAGTGCCTACGGTACCTTAATGGTTCTACAACTGGTCTCATAAATATTGCCTACCTGAATGGTTCTTGGACTGGTCTTATAAAAATTGCCTACCTGAATGGTTCTCCAACTGGACTCATACACAGCACAACATGGAGGTTGGCTCTAACTCGATCTATCAGGTATGCAAATATGCTCTGAGGGCTTTCGTCAATACCTTCTTTCTTGGCCGAGTCAATCAGAGCATTTCGCACCTAGTTTTCAAACACAAGATGCACAAAATTAATAATATAGCATGCATGTATTTGCCATGGTAGCTATCCTCTGTACAACTTGAGTCTGATGCAATCACATGCTTTGTCCTTGCTTGGAAATTATGCAGGTGTAAATAACACAGGTGTTAGTATGCAAACATTCAAAATAAAAAGCAATATTTTTACCTCACAGATGTTTGCCTCACATGGGTTTCTTTCAACTTTTTCTTTATATTTTATAACCCCCAAATCTTTATCTGAGGCAAAGTATTCAGAATGTTACACAGTAACCCTTGATATATGTCATTATTTTGTTTCAAAACATGCATCCTAAATGGACTTCTTTCAAAATATTGCCAATTTTTTGTTATTTTTACTGCACTTTTCCTACAGTAAAACATTCATTTTTTAGAGACATTCTTTCCAGAACAAAAATTCTAGTATTCCAAAGTTTATATCTCAATAACAAGCAAAAGTACCTATCTTTATTTATCAAAAGTTTGGTGTTTAGTTTACTTTCTTTCCCTTTAGAAAAATACAGGTCATCCAGAAACCTGTAGTTATTTACAGCCTTATTCTTTTGCATACCACATCTAATTTTTACATTTATTAACGAACAAATTGTTGAATTCTAGAGGCAAACATCCTTTATCATTTAAAAAATAATCAAAAATGTATACATCTTTTATAAATAAATGAAAATGCTGTTTCAAGGTCATGCATAGAACTGTTAAAATGAGATTCTGGTATAACTAGATAATCATGCAAATTTTTATAATTCTTATTAATATTTGTAAACTTTCAATTTCATGTAACATTCTATCTATTCAGTCAAACATGCATATTATTTTCTTTATGTCTTTTATCAATTTAAAGTTACCTAACAATTAGAACAGAGGTGCAATATACAAATCATGTGATATAAACATATCAAAATCTGCAGCTATCATAACAAAAAGCAATTGTAGTTAGTAATTAGTGTAAATTTATCTAAGTTTCCAAGCAAGGACTGCATTTCTTTGGAGTATCAAAGTTCTCACTGACTGAGTTCTGAAAGTCTGTCCATATATACAAACAAAGTGCAATAACACATACATAAGCAAAACAAACGTAAAATCATTGTTTTAAAATCTCAACAACAATGTTTCAAAATATCCTTCCAAAAATCTTCAATAAATAAATGTTTTATTTTTTATTTTATTTCAGATCTGAGGTAAGTTAGTACAAGTGCATATAACCAAAACCAACATATGGACAAACTTTCAGATTTGTTTATTTTTCCACTCAAACCCACATATATGTGCATCTTACATTGAAACAAAGGGTTTTCCAAAATTCATAGAGATTAATTTACAAGCATGATCAAAGTTTCAATATAATATAAATAATGTAAGAAAAAGATTTTTTTATACATTTTTTTATTGTGAACTTTATATTATTAAATTTGGACTATTTAAATTATAATGAAATATCTATAAATATTTTGGAATACCCTTGTTTTTTATGTAAATAGTCTGCTTATTACATTGATAATAACATATTTACACCAAGACAAAACACAAATTGTACGAAACAAAACATATTGCGTGAAATATCACCCACTGCATTGAAACTGTACAGAGCATAACGGAGAAAAAAAAGTTATCTCCCTTTCAATACCCCCCAATAGTTGTCAAACATAACATAGAAGCCAGATTTTCTTCTGTATAAAAACAAATAAATGATCTGTACAGAATCAAAATATACACAAAAATATCATTTACATCCAAATACAAATATATGTATATAAAACATGAGGCCATTCAAAGAAAACCTAAGATTCTCAGCATCCTTTTGATGAAAGCACAAACATGATTTAAGTGTTGTTTTCTTTTAATTTTCTGCTCCTGTTTAAAATCATTTAATAGTTTTAAATGGCGTACTTTAGATGAGCTAAGAAAAAAATAATACCAGGAGAAAAATCAATGAATCAATTCTATATGGCCTCATGTTTTATCTTTCTATATGTTATTCATGAACTTCAATGACCTTTTCCCAAAATGTATAATAATTATGACTATGAGAACTGCCATTTCATTCAACCAAAAAAAATAGGATTATTAAGCAGCAACATGACACTGCCTTGGCATAACAATGAGAGAAAATTGCAGCATGATATCACCAATGGATTGTGATGAACTTTTTTTATTCAGAATTCAATTGAGAATAATTTAAAATTCTAAAATAAAAAAAGTCATTCTTTAAGCCCTTTTAATAACCCTGTTTGACTCTCTCTTCAAAGTTTGACTCTCTCTTCAAAAATTGTAGCAGAGAGAATGTTTTTAACCATGAGCTTATCCTTGGGTTGAATTTCATGAAATTCTGGTCAAACTAGAACAAAAGTTATTCAGATATAACTGGTTCTACGAATAGAACTTCTGACCACTGACCAAAAAGGTCACCAACATACCTCCTCAAACTCATCAGCCTTATAGAGGTTAGGAACCTCTCCACTACTAAGAATGTTGTTGACATCCTCTAAGAATCCTTCCTCTACCACTTGAGTGTCATTAAAGATAAACACAGTTGCTTTGTTGTCAACTCCAGCCTGCCAGTATAGCCTCTTCAGATCTGAAATAGTGAAAATATGTTAGGAAACTCTCTAAAATAGAAATACCACTCATTTCCTCTAAATAGATATCCTAATTCCCTTCATTAGGTGTTCTTTAAAAGACACAGCTGGAGTGTTTTCTCAAGTCTGCAGGAATATGCGCAAGATCTTAAAAACTCCAAACAGATTAGACACCGCTAAAAATAAATTCCATTTATAAGACAAAAAGTCTGTTAAATACATTTTTAAATCTCAGATTTGTAATCAACAAAATACATCACATTTTGCATGATCAAATCTTAATTGCTTGCTTAAATTTTCATTTGATTTTTACAATTGAGCCCTGAGAACTGAACAAAATATATCCTAAAACTTGCCATCTCTGAATTCTGTTTTACGATAATGTTTAGTGACTTCAATCTGGAACGTTGCCATCTCACACATGTATGATGATAGCCTGGTCAAACTCTGTCTACCACTGCCACCAATACCAATCAATAACATGTTACCACGAGGCTGTCTGATTACACGCACAATCTTTGATACTGTAAAATACATCACAATTATCTAGGCACTGTAAATCATTTTACTACAAGACTGTTTGATAACAGGTAAAATGCTTCTTACTGTTACAAAAATTACATCAAATTTGAATTTACCTTTACTACTGGTCTGATGCTGTTTCATTACAACAAAACATCTGGGATACATCACTTCTTTTTGGGCAAATATGTATGATCCCTTTTAAATAAGGGATAACTGTCATGCTAGTTCCATGCTAATTTCCTTTTTTCATACTTATCTAAATCTATGGGATAACAACTATCATAATTGTTTTTATAATCTAAATCATACAAAATACCTCATATTTTGTATTTTGAATTTTGATATTTTTTAATATCATGGTTTCTAAGCAAATCATAGACTTTAGCATTACATGTACTTTAAGTGGGGTTTGGGTATCATTTTGAAGACTATTTTGTAAGTTTCATACAGATAGAGTATACTTTTCTTTAAATATTCATTATAATAGTGTAAATATTGTTTGGTAGCTGTCTCATTGACATCATGTATAAAGGACCTTATAAAGACTATACTGGTGTAATATATTTGAAATTAAAATATCCAGTAGCTAGGTAGTCACAGATCAAGTAGAAGAAATGTTTTGTCCTGGTTTCCAGTCCTACTTACCATGTTCTATGGCATCTTTAAAGAGTACCAGATCCATGTGGACTACACCAGGTGAACCATTGTATTCCTCTAATAAGTCTACCATGTGTTTCTTTAGTTTGTTGACATCAGTTATATCTTCATATACAAGGTCTAAACTCATGTAATCACCTGGTAATCATACAAAATACATTTTACAATCAATTTGAAATTTCTATTAGCTGATACACACAAGCGTTGTGACACAATAAACAGTTTTTTAGTACTTGAAAACAATGGACTACTTACCATGGAACTTTTGACTATTGATTGATTGATTGATGGGTGTTTAATGTCAAGCAGATTACATACATATTCAGGATGATAACAGATAATATCACATGACTGTACTTTATACTGGAGAGTTAAAGTTTGTAGTGTATAGGTCATTTCTAGCTAGTTTATCTGTCATCAAACTTACCAAATATTGGTGGGATCTTGTTGGGACATATATTATGATATGTCTGGTCAAACAAGGAGCCTAGTTTATCTGTCATCAAACTTACCAAATATTGGTGGGATCTTGTTGGGACATATATTATGATATGTCTGGTCAAACAAGGAGCCTAGTTTATCTGTCATTATTCCAATGAAATTTTCTGTATCCTTTTCATCCACCAAACGATCAGAAAACACTCTGAAAAAGCAGGCAAAAATACTCTATATCAATACACAAATGTCATTATTTTTAAATGCTAAAAGACAATGGTAGAGAGGTATAGCTTATTATTCAGTATGGGTTTTTCTCATTGTTGAAACCCCTTCGGTGTCCTATATTTGTTTAAATCATTGTCCTTTGTTATCTGGTAGATAGTTGTTTCATTTGCAACCACAGCCATGTCTCCTTATTTTTATGGTGATGTATGAACATAACTTCTGGAAACACTGGGCCCTTTTTGAAAAGAGTATATTTTTCTTGATGAGAAGCTGTGATACAAGTGCAGTGTGTATACCTACTTTCTAAGATAATTCTTGTAACTTAAGTCATACCTGAAACATTCATGTATCCAGAGTCTTGTAATAGCTTGTTTTGTATCATGGAAATCTTTGTGGGCTCTCAACAGTCCCTGGAATATCTGTAAATAAAGATTTATCAATAATTAGTGCTACATGCAGATAAGTCAACATTTTCTGAGATCTCACACAAATATTCAAGGTAAATAATAACAAAGTAAAAATTATCTTAAAGAAGATTGAAATTATCTTGGTTGCAGTAGTATTTTACCTTAAATATATCTCTCAAGTTAAAGAGATAATGTATCTTGGTTGGGGTAGTATTTTACCTTAGAGATAACTCGCAAGTTAAAGAGATAATGTTTCTTGGTTGCAGTAGTATTTTACCTTAAATATATCTCTCAAGTTAAAGAGATAATGTATCTTGGTTGGGGTAGTATTTTACCTTAGAGATAACTCGCAAGTTAAAGAGATAATGTTTCTTGGTTGCAGTAGTATTTTACCTTAAATATATCTCTCAAGTTAAAGAGATAATGTATCTTGGTTGGGGTAGTATTTTACCTTAGAGATAACTCGCAAGTTAAAGAGATAATGTTTCTTGGTTGCAGTAGTATTTTACCTTAAATATATCTCTCAAGTTAAAGAGATAATGTATCTTGGTTGGGGTAGTATTTTACCTTAGAGATAACTCGCAAGTTAAAGAGATAATGTATCTTGGTTGGGGTTGTATTTTACATTAGAGATAACTCGCAAGTTAAAACAATAATGTATCTTGGTTGCAGTAGTATATTACCTTAGAGATATCTCTCAAGTTAAAGAGATAATGTATCTTGGTTGGAGTAGGTAAGAACTTGCTGACTACAGCAGTGTACATCTCAATAGTAGCTGTAGTAACAATATCTCCTATTGGCTTCACTTCTTCCTCAAAGTCTTGTAATTTCTGGTTGATCATACTTCCAAAAATTCTCTTTATCTGAGATTCCTGTAAGAGAAAGGTTGTAAATAAATAACATTTCTTGTTTGCAAATCAAAATTAAACAGTTTGAGAATAACAACCCATTTCAGTCCTCTGTTTACACAATAATAAATATGAATTCATCAAAAGAAATGCTGCAAAGGAACCTTTTGAATGGCAATGAAAGTTTAACAAATAGAAATCATCTAAACTTCCAAGTAATCACATTGTCTTGAATCAAATAAAGTAACATATATAAAATCTCTGAAAGAATTGTTTGTCCCTCTACCGTTACTTCATCATCTAGAATATACTTACATGTGGGAATGTCATGTTGATCAAATTAAATCTGCTCTGAAGACGTGGAGAGATGACCATACGTCCACCACCAGGGGGTCCCATTGATGCTATTAGGAACATGTCCTGTAAATGAAAATATAGTGAAAACTTTAAAACAGAACTCGTCTAAACATCAACCCAACAATGTTAGAACTGTAAATTTGCTTTGCAAATTCTTTTCATTTTTGTTCTTCCCTCGCCGGGATTCGAACGCATGCTACTGAGATATCGTGACACCTAATCGCCTGCACTGTAGCCGTCCCGCTAGACCACACGACCACCTGGGCTTCACAAAAATAAAGATTTGGGTGGCCGTGTGTTACCTTTCCTCGTCAGTTTTAATCTAGCGTTGTACTACAGTACATGATATATAAGGCATGGAGATGTTATTGTTACAGATCAGCTCAATTATCTATAGTAAAGGATCCTACAAATTAATGCAAGATACAGTCACAGAAAATAATTATATTTATAAGTACGTCTGAGTCAGTGACAACTCTACAACAGATTTATCCATCGGATCACCAGCAATGATGGTGATACATGGCTGTGTACATTATGTATATACAACTCGTCTAAACATCAACCCAACAATGTTAGATCTGTAAATTTGCTTTCGCAAATTTTTTTGTTCTTCCCTCGCCATATATATAAAACCATTTTATGTACATTAATTCTCCACTTAAAGAGAAGGTAACAATATTTTACATAATAAGAATGATTAATAAGCAGTCTATGAGGTGACAATGTAGCTATCCTTATTGGAACTTTTATCTCATTTATACCAGAATCCATTATCAAAACGTACCCTGATTTCTTTCTGTGTTTGTTTCTCTCTGTCGTACCAGAATCCATAATCCAGCCACAACTTCATCAACTCCAAAGGAGGCTGTGAACCAAACGTATCCTTGGCTGGCATGTTAAAATCATCCATGAATGTAAGAAGTTTCTTCCCACCGATTGGTACATATACTCCCTTAGTTCTCTTTTCTACTCTACTCTCTATTATTTCTTGTACTTGGTTGGATGTGGTCTGAAATAATCACATAGGCATTTTTCATTAAAATTATGATAAATATGAAGGGGAATGTGCAGTCAAAATGAACTTGTGTTGAAATTATCAGAGTTTTCTTCAAATTTGTAATTTCAACAGTATAGTTAGATATTTTTATTTTTTTAACTTATAATCATTACCTAAATATATATCTATTCATATTTAGTAAAACATAGAAAGGTGAATGAATTACCTGAGCAGACATGTTGACAGTGAGAACACCATATGATTTAGAATCCACCTTAGACAGAGTGTTGTTTGCTATTGAAGTCTTCCCTGTTCCAACTGGTCCTACCAATAATACTGGATTGAATGATTTAATCAAAGATGACACAAGAAACTGGTACCGTACTGTGTCTACTGTTGGTACAATCAATCGGAAGAAAGGAGTTCTGAAATATTAAAACAGATGTTGACATACCAATATGCTTGAATATGAAAAATTTCTTAAGTAATTCAATAAGAGCAGGTGCACAACTTAGAAATATGTTTACAACTTTTCTCTAAAGATAAAGGAATTTTGGTTGATAACTGTAGGATGAATGTATTACATAGAGTAGACACTCACCCCCTCCTCCTTCTTGAAAATGTCTGTAGCAAAGATTTTTTCCAAAGCTAATTAAGTGTTCGCATTTCCAAATATTGGTAAATATTTAGAATTTATTACTTTTAGAATTAAGCTTCTTATAAAACTTACCCAGGAACATATTTCCATCCAGTTTTAAGTTTCTCCTCCCAGTGAACCCAACTCTTATTTTTAGGATCAACAAAGTATTCATAGATTGTGTCCTTATTTGGGAAAGTTCCTTCTGTCTCCCGGATATAATTGTCTATTCTCTTACGACCCTCCTCGTCAACAGAACAACAGATGGACCAAATCATACAAAACTGGAACCAGTATTCAATCATTCGGACGTAATTTTCTTGGTCAATAGGGTCAACTCCATTATCTGGTGTGGCCAAGGCATCAAACAAGTTACACAAAGATTTGACACCGTTTAACTGAGCTATTGGTACCAGCTCTGTACAATGTAATCTCTTAAACTCTAAAATCTTTACAAGGAATTTCTCAAATAGTCTTCTTAATTCTTCTACCATTTGCTGTGAATAGAATTAAAATTGTGATAATATAAATATAAATCAATATGCATGATAACTTTTTTTCAATTTTGACACAGAAAAAAAATTAAAATTCATATTTCATGTTAAGAAATACCAGCTTTTAACAAAATTGACGAAATCACATCAGTAAAAAGTTTGTGATAATGGTGTCATATAATGAAATCTATCTCTAACATAAGAATAGAAATGGTATAATGTATAAAGACTTTTAACTCTGCCATCAAATCCTATTATGATGTGAAGAAAAACAATTGTTCCAAAAACATTTTGTTTATCAAAAGTTAATGAAATGCACAGATTACATTACATAAAACAGGTACCTGCAACAATTATCAATAATCCCTTTAGTTGTAAAAAAATCTTTATGTTTTTTTTTTTTCTTTTGAAGTGGAGTCTCATGCTATATATTGTTTTTACAGATTTGTATTACAGTAAATAAACTCAAATTTAACATGGGAAAATTGATACTAACAAAGTGACTAATAATAAAAATAAATTTTCAAATCTAAAATACTATGTAATAAATTTATTTAACTTCTATTAATTTCTCTCTTAATAACTAACCTTTTCCTTCTTTTTGGCAAGCCAGCTCTCCACATATGGTTGCCATTTCAGATCAGAATAATCAGCATACACCATACCACATCTAGATACAGTGGCAGGGGAGGCAACTGATAAATCTCCAACTTCAAACAGCAAGGACACTGGCTCAGGAAGTGAGATTCTCTCTCCATTAATCAAAGTCAGAATCTTATTATCGTCCATCACAGAGTTCATACTCTCAATCCAAAGTGTATCTACTGGGCCATCAAATAAAATCCATCTCTCATCTAGTTTATCATCTAAAATTTATTCAAGTGAAAATATAGATATAAAAAAAAAAATCAAAAATCAAAAACATCAAAAGAATGAATGTATAAACAAAGTACAGTAAATCAACTATTGCTTGACATAATACTTAATGTGAATATTGAAAGGCCTTTTGCATTTTAAAACCAGCATTTTATTATATCATATTTTACACAACAAAGCCATTGGTCTTCCACCAGTTCTACCTTTTCCTTATGTAAACCTACCATTACAGGCATTTCTAACCACACTGGACAATACACCATCGGTCCATTCATTTGTGTTCAGATCAAATTCTCCATACAGTTCTCCTAGTGATAGGGATTTTGGATTCAGAGGAAATACCTTAAATATGAAAAATTGAATTATAAAATTTTACTAGTAATCACAAAAAGATATGGTTAATTACAACCTTCATCTTGTTAAAAAAAACTAGAGGCTCTAAAGAGCCTTTGTCGCTCACCTTGATCTATGCGCATAAACAAAGGACAGAGATAGATTCATGACAAAATTGTGTTTTGGTGATGGTGATGCGTTTGTAGATATTACTTACTGAACATTTTTTATGCTTACAATCATCTCTATCTATAGTGAACCTATGAATCTATCCCAGTAGTTAAAATCTTTTGTAAAAATTTGCAAAATTTATGAAATTGTTTAAAATTGACTATAAAGGGCAATAACTCCTTAAGAGGTCAATTGAACATTTTGATTATGTTGACTTATTTGTAGGTTTTACTTTGCTGTACATTATTGCCGTTTACAGTTTATCTCTATCTATAATGATATTCAAGATAATAACCAAAAGCTGCAAAATTTTTCTTAAAATTACCAATTCAGGGGCAGTTACCCAACAACAGGTTGCCTGATTGGTCGGAAAATTTCAGGGCAGATAGACCTTAACCTAACGAACAATTTTTTTCTGTCAGATTTGCTCTAAATGCTTTGGTTTCTGAGAGTTAAGCCTTAAACTGAATTTTACCATATGTACTATTTTTAGCCATGTCGGCCATCTTGGTTCGCAAGCCGGGTCATTGGACATATTTTTTAAACTTGATACCATAATGATGATTATGGACAAGTTTGATTAAATTTGTCTCAGTAGTTTCAGAGAAGAAGATTTTTGTAAAAGATTACAAAAAATTACGAAAAATTGACTACAAAGGGCAATAACTCATTAAGGGGTCAACTGACCATTTTGCTCATGTTGACTTTTTTGTAGATCTGACATTGCTAAACATTATTGCTGTTTACAGTTTATCTCTATCTATAATAATATTCAAGATAATAACCAAAATCAGTAAAATTTCCTTAAATTTACCAATTCAGGAGCAGCAACCCAACAACCGGTTGTCCGATTCATCTGAAAATTTCAGGACAGATAGATCTTAACCTGATAAACAATTTTATCCCCTGTCAGATTTGCTCTAAATGATTTAGATTCAGAGATAGAAGCCAAAATTTACATTTTACCCCTATGTTCTATTTTTAGCCATGGCGGCCATCTTGGTTGGTTGGCCAGGTCACCGGACACATTTTTTAAACTAAATACCCCAATGATAATTGTGGCCAAGTATGGTTTAATTTGGCCCAGTAATTTCAGAGGAGCAGATTTTTGTAAAAGTTAACAGATGACGCCATACGACGATGACGATGGACGCAAAGTGATGAGAAAAGCACACTTGGCCCGAAGGGAGCTAAAAACAATTAAGATAAACGTTTTAAAAACTAGAGGCTCTCAAGAGCCTGTGTCGCTCACCTGTTAATGTGTTTACTGATGTCGGCCATCTTCGTTGGTAGGCGGGGTCATTAGACACTTTTTAAAAAAATAGATACCCTAGTATTATGATTGTAGCCAAGTTTGGTTAAATTTGGCCAAGTTGTTTTAGAAAAGATTTTTATACAAGTTACAAAAATGACGAAAAGTTGTTCAATATTGACTATAAAGGGCAATAACTCCTTAAGGGGTCCTCTAACAATTTTGATCATGCTGACTTATTTGTAGATCTTACTTTGCTGAACATTATTGCTGTTTACAGTTTATCTCTATCTATAATAGTATTCAAGATAATAACCAAAAACTGCAAAATTTCCTTAAAATCACCAATTTTAGGGCAGCAACCCAACAACAGGTCGTCCGATTCAACTCAAAATTTGTGAGGGGATATATCTTATTCTGATGGACATTTAAATCTTGAAAGATTTGCCCTAAATGTCTTAGTTTCAAAGATATAAAGCAAAAACTGCATTTTACCACTATGTTTTAATTTTAGCCATGTCGGCCATTTTGTTTGGTAGGCTGGGTCATCGGACACATTTTTTAAACTATAAACCACATTGATAATTGTGGCCAAGTTTGATTAAATTTGGCAAAGTAGTTTTGGAGAAGAAGATTTTTAGAAAAGTTACAAAAAATGACGAAAAGTTGTTAAAAATTGACCAGTGTTTTCCATTCGGCATTTAAGCCGGGTGTGCCGACCACCTTCTTTTGAAAGCCGACCACCTTTCGATTTTAGGAGGTGGTCGGCTTTTTTTTCAAAATCCGGATTTTTTTCGGTTCCGTACCGTTAAAATTTGAATACTAATCCCGCCTTGTTTTCATTGACAAAGATGGCGTCCAATCGTCAAATTTCAATGTTTTCATTTATCAATCGGGGGAAAAAGAAAGGCAGATGACGATGATAATAAAGAAAATACTAGACCAAATAAAATTGATAGTAATGTTGAAGTTGTGGAAATTGAACAAAAATCAACCAAACAACGGAAAAGACACGCAAGTGAAAACAAATATGAGCAAGACTTCAAATGACTTATAGTCACAGAGGAAGGATACTACTGTTCTGTGTGCCAAAAATACGGCACAAAAGCAAGAAACAGGACAGAAACCTGGATCGAAAGGCCTTAAATCCATGCTGATGCATACAATTGTAAATGAAAGAAGAGATAAAAGAGATAAATTTTTGAAAAAATAAAATCAAAGAATATTTGACAATTAATATGACTACTTCTATTTATGTTTGTTCAACTCCATTAAATGTGAATATTATACTAATCTTTATTTTTGTGACCCCCACATGCACCGACAGTAAATAAAAAAAAAAGGTTGGACATTTAAAAAAAACCCACCCGGTTGCAAGTTATTTTTTTAAAACACCCACCTTACCTAAGTGAAAAAAGGAAAACACTGTTGACTATAAAGGGCAATAACTCCACTCTTTAAGGGGTCAACTGACAATTTTGGTCATGTTGACTTATTTGTAGGTCTTACTTTGCTGAACATTATTGCTGTTTACAGTTTATCTCTATCTATAATAGTATTCAAGATAATAACCAAAAACTGCAAAATTTCCTTAAAATAACCATTTCACAGGCAGCAACCCAACAACAGGTTGTCCTATTCGTCTGAAAATTTCAGGGCAGATAGATCTTCACCTGATCAAACATTTTACCCCATGTCAGATTTGCTCTAAATGCTTTGGTTTTTGAGTTATAAGCCAAAAACTGCATCTTACCCCTATGTTCTATTTTTCGCCATGGCGGCCATCTTGGTTGGTTTGACGGGTCACGCCACACATTTTTTAAACTAGATACCCCAAGGATGATTGTGGCCAAGTTTGGTAGAATTTGGCCCAGTAGTTTCAGAGGAGAAGATTTTTGTAAAAGTTTACGGACGACGGACGACGGACGCCAAGTGATGAGAAAAGCTCACTTGACCTTTCAGGTCAGGTGAGCTAAAAATGAATTGCCAAAATTCTATATACATGTAAACTTTTAACTCTGAATATTAAACTAATTAGTTTTTTTTTAACTTGATTATTTGGTTGATGGGATTTCCCTTATTGAAAATATTCCCTATATAACATGGGAGTTGAGATCCAAGATCTCCCTCTTTGTTGAATTACCTTTACTTTTATGAAGTTGGTTTCTTCCTGTTTGTTTTTTAACATTACTATAAGGAAGCTGGGATATCCCTCCTTGTCTAATTACTTTTACTATTTTAAGGTTTGGACCTCCATTCTTTTTTTAAATTGCAACTATTAGGACATTGGGATCTTCCTCAATTGTTATTTTACCTTGACTATCTGGAAGTTTGGATCTCCCTCTTTGTTAAGTCTGGTCATAGCTGACTGAAGTGTTTGCCAGGAAACAGATTTACCAGCTTGAGTTCCACCTACAATCATGACAGAGTGACGAGAGGTTTTGGTCTCATACAACTGTATTGTCTTGTTAAAGGTCTGTTGGTTCACCTGAAGTCCCTTTATTTCCAGCTCCTTTGAAATTGCTGCTTTCATCTGAAACAAAGACAAGGCTAGATTTTTATTTGTAATTCTTAAATTCATAATTGCATATGAAACAGCAGTCACAATTTCACAAAGATCTTTAATTTTTCAAATCAACTAATTCTTGGACAATTACATGTAACAAAGATGACAGGAATTTGTTTTTTTTCTCTTTTTACTTCATTTTTGCAACTAATAAAAAGAATACAAGTGTTCTAGAAATATATTAGACATTCTGCAAGTAATGTACGCATACCTTAGCATAGTCTGCCACTGGAGTTTCTATTCCTGGGAACAAGTCAGACATGATACCATTGATCAATGGTAAATCTGCTGAAGTCATCTTAGCAAGGTTCATGTCTTTCATGGAGGCAAGTAAAACCTGTAATAAAACATAATAATCTAATAGTATCTCTTTATAGGACTTTCTAGAAAGCCTGAATCTGATTTTAAAATTACAATTGAAAACAAACTATTTCCCTTGTTGAGAAGTAAACTTGTTTGTTGCAGTAAAGAGCAACAGTGAAAAGTAAAATCGTAAACAATGTTTACTTCAATTTACAAACATTTCTATCAGTATATCGAAGTTTGATTAAAAGTATGATGGATGACAAAATACAACTAATAAACCAAATATCACCTTTAAATGGACAAGATTTAATAACTGCTAATGATTGAGCTTCATTGTTGTGAAGCTATTCTACTTCCAAACAAGGGTAATAATCTACTTGAAATTAAAATTAAGAGTAACTTTTGTTATTTCTAAGACCTATTGTAAAAGAAAAAAAAAGTCAATTTAATTTTAAAGTTTGTTTGCCATTGAAGGCTTTTTTTCCTAATATATTTTTAGTTTTACATCCTTGTTCATTATACCATGGAAGTAATATTTAGAAGGAATAACAACGACTAATTAGCATGTATTTATAGCATGCTGAGCTCTGTACTAAAGTCATACGATTTCATCCAATTATAGTCTCAGCGGTAAGACGCCTTTGGTTACTATCTGCGTTACCGCGGTTGTAAAAGGCATCTGGAATTTCTTATCAGTCACGTGGTTTTATCGAGTCCGGTAATTATAGCGCACCTGTGGGAAATCCCTAGTTTATTAATAACAAGGTAGCGCTGTATCACATAGAATATCTACCTTTAGAAAGAAATCGAATGGTGAAAAAAACTTGAAAAACGGACGAGAATTGTTCAAACTACAGCAGTTTAACATGGAAAATTGTATTTAATTTAGCATATTTTTGCTTTTTACTGTTTGTTTTAAACTGTTCTAAAAGTATTTTCCGGTTAAAAGCGGATCCCGAGTTAAACAGTTAAATACCGATGAATCGATCAGGTTTCACATGATGTTTAACAAAATAATGTAGGCAAATGTAGGCATAGATTTTTTTACTGTTGAAATGTGCAAAGTTTATCGAGATTGAATGAAATAATATTTACTTTCAAGTATTCTAAATTTATGTATATGTCATAAATGTCATTGATTGCATTATTGAAACTGGACAACTAAAACGGGGATAATATTTTCGTAAATATATATTTAAAAAGTGTTTATTGTGGAATGCTTGTATTAATATAATAAGCTATACAGCAAAATATATAACAAACCGACGAAATGGGCTTGCATCTATCTGTCTTACGGTAAATTCATTTTTACACAAATTAGTTTATGTATCAAGAACTTAAATTGAAGGATAGAACCGTTTAGAATTGATAATAATTTAATTGACTATAAATACACGAGAGATTTAGATTTTTCGTATTTAATAAAGGGTGTCCAAACGTATTTTTTGTACAGTCATCTTCTTAACTTTATACGGAAATGGTTTTTTAATTGTCTGTTAATTTTAAAATTGAAATGACACAACTTTGTTCTCCAATTGCGTATGTGATAGCTGTCGGTTTTAACTATTAAGTTCAAACTAACCAAAAATAGGGAAAAATTGGACTAAAATAAAAATTGAACGAATGACTCTTTTCGGCAGCGTACATCAACGGAATGTAACGAATGGACTATTCGGGTTACTTCGCATGTATATTTGACAAAAACTTGTCTGTTCGTAGTTCTCCGTGAACACGAAAACGACCGATAAGTGTCAGTGATTTGATCGATCACATGCGGAGAATAAACTTCCATGCTAGATATTGAACCAATTAACGAGTTATTGAAAGATGGGCGGTAACGCAGATGAAACCTTTGAAGTGACGACGTTGTTATTCCTTCTAAATATTACTTCCATGATTATACTCATACTGATGATACTTTAATTTTCCTAATGTTACTATACAAACTTTAATTTTCCTAATGTTACTATATAAACTTTAATTTTCCTAACGTTACTATATAAACTTTAATTTCCTAACGTTACTGTATAAACTTTAATTTTCCTAACGTCACTATACAAACTTTAATTTTCCTAACGTTACTATACAAACTTTAATTTTCCTAACGTTACTATACAAACTTTAATTTTCCTAACGTTACTATACAAACTTTAATTTTCCTAACGTTACTATACAAACTTTAATTTTCTTAACGTTACTATATAAACTTTAATTTTCCTAACGTTACTATATAAACTTAAAAATTTTCCTAACATTACTATATAAACTTTAATTTTAACTTTAATTTTCCTAATGACATTACTATATAAACTTTAATTTTCCTAATGTTACTATACAAACTTTAATTTTCCTAATGTTACTATACAAACTTTAATTTTCCTAATGTTACTATATAAACTTTAATTTTCCTAACGTTACTATATAAACTTTAATTTTCCTAACGTTACTATATAAACTTTAATTTTCCTAATTTTACTATATAAACTTTAATTTTCCTAATGTTACTATATAATTCAACAAGTTATCAGATTCTAGATGCTTGTAAAATACTGTAAATTGCCCAACAGAACATTCAGTTTTAACTAACAACAACAAAAGATTTTGTTTTAACTGAATTGTATATCTCTTCATCAGATAGGTTACTAGCCCAACAAAAGAAGATTTAGTTTCAACTGAATTTGTTTACCTCTTCATCAGATAAGTTGGGGCTGTTTCTCTTCTTTTTTCCTGCATAACGTAAGACAGACACTAAAGCTCGGAGACCAAAGTCATAATGATCTTGTTTAGACAACTGCTGTTCAGCCAGAGAGTAAAGGGTGTAAGTCTTCTTAGCCAGAGCTTTACAGTTACCAAAACCTTCTCCAAACAGTGTGATCTCAGAAATCAACATAGAGTCTGGAGTTACCATAGCTATTGGTCTGAACATAGACTTCAGATTATCTGGTAGTTCTGTACGTCCAGCATAACCTGAAATACAAGACAAACAAATGCTATACCTCTGAATAAAGACTTAAAATTCAATATCTGGTAGCTGTGTATGCCAAGCATAACCTGAAAATTAAAGACAACAATAGTTATACCTCTGAATATAGATCTAAGATATAATCTCTGGTAGCTATGCATGACAAATATATCCAGAAAATTAAAGACAACAATAGCTTTACCTCTGAATATAGTCTTATGGTGTTTATATATCTCAATTTGTACGATTTACTCGTGTATGTAACAACGTATTAGATTTTAGCGAGAGAAATTTATGTATTACTGAAAAATTATTACACCAGGGTTTTCAATATCACAAACTAGTCAAAACATTTACTAAACTTATCATCGGTATAAGGAAATAATTCATAAATATAACTCAACATGCAGACATCTTATACGTTCAGGTATTTCACATCCAATCTTTTATGGTAATATTCTTTACAAAGCACAAAAATGTCAGTATTCACCTCAAAAGCTTACAAAACCTTTAAACAGACTTATTAAGAAGGGATATAGTTACGATACTGTTGTCAGGTCATTAAAAATTGCATATTTTGGCTTTAATATTGATTTACTTATAGGGTCTTTGCATCGGAACTAAACACATTTATTTAAAAAAAAAAACAGTTGTTGGCATGACACGGGTTATGTTCTTCTCATATATCTTATGATAGTATGATACTAAACCCCTAATGGGAGGGATTGTGCCTGATATTCATATGATGAAGACATAGTCTTTCAATCAGTTTAATTGAGGTCTGGAGCTGGCATGTCAGTTAACTGCTAGTAGTCTGTTGTTATTCATGTATTATTGTCATTTTATTTATTTTCTTTTGTTACATCTTCTGACATCGGACTCAGACTTCTCTTGAACAGAATTTTAATGTGCATATTGTTATGCATTTACTTTTCTACATTGGCTAGAGGTATAGGGGAGGGTTGAGATCTCATAAACATGTTTAACCCTGCCGTAATTTTGCGCCTGTCCCAAGTCAGGAGCCTCTGGCCTTTGTTAGTCTTGTATGATTTTTAATTTTAGTTTCTTGTGTATAATTCGAAGTTTAGTATGACGTCCATTATCACTGTACTAGTATACATATTTTTTAAGGGGCCAGCTGATGACCGCCTCCGGGTGCGGGAGTTTCTTGCTACATTGAAGACCCATTGGTGGCCTTCAGCTGTTGTCTGATCTATGGTCGGGTTGTTGTCGCTTTAACACATTCCCCATTTCCTTTCTCAATTTTATCAAGATTCAATTTCTGGTAATTTATGCAAATCAAAACCAATTAAAGGCAACAAATAATATCCTAAACATGGACTTCAGATCCCACTAGTGTAGTACAAATAGAAAGCAATAAGTCGAAACACAGACTTTAGATTACCTGTATAGTACAAAGGATAGGTAATATTTACCTGGATTCATGGTGATAAAGATTCCACAAGTGTGAGTTAGGTCAATCTCTCTTCCCTCAAAAGCAAATCTGTCTGTCCCTGCAGCCAAAGCACTAAGGATGGACAGAATCTGCTGGGCTACTACTGATAATACTTCAATATTGATACGGTTAAACTCATCAAAACATCCCCAGGCTCCAGTCTGTAAAATGACCAAAATATCTTTCACATTGTCATAATATTCACCTTTACTGGCAATAATACTATTTAAGGTGATTGTCTTTATCTACATTATTTGTTATTTAGATCAATGATGTTCCTATTACAATTTCCACTTTTCAAATAAGTTTAATCAATACACTGTAAATTCTAAAATTATTGTGAGCTTTTTATTAAAGCGATTAATAAAACATGACAGGTTTCACAAGAAAAAGAATATGCATTCTAATATTTGATACATGTATCTGAATGCAGATTTTACTGAAATCTCGAAAATTCTTCTCAAATTTTTATCCATTCTTGATAAAATTGCAATAATGATGCATGCAATAATATCTAAATTTACAGTATCATAAAATTAAATCAAATTGGATTGGGGAACTTATTAAATCATAATTGTATACTAATGTCTCATTATGTTCTTGGGGATTCAATATGCGTAATTTCAGAAAAACATGAGTTTGGATAGAAACAGGGAGGTAATACATGATTGAAATAACACATACCTGGGCCAAACCTGAGAACATTCTTCCCATGGACCTGAAATCTAGACCTTCTGAACAGTTGACAACAATGACATACATTCCCAATCCTTTACCCAGATCCTTGACAGTCTCAGTTTTTCCTGTACCAGCCGGACCTTTAGGACTTCCTCCTCTGTGGAGATGTAGTGCAGTGGTTAGTGTAATGTAACAACGGTCAGTCAATGGTGTGATGACCAGACGTCCAGAGTTACCCAGGTACTCGTAACCATAACGGAATTCTGTATTTGTCTGTCTGATCATACAGATATCTTTTTGGTGGTCCTATACAAATACAATGGAAATGTGAAATAATCGAATCAAAACAGAAATTTTTCGAACAAACAATACAATCAAAATCATCATTCAAAGAAATAATTTGATCAAAATCTTTAATCCTTATAGAAATAATACAATCAGAATCTTTAATCCTTAAAAAAATTAAATTCTATAAAATCTGAATCCTAAAGAAAATAGTAAATCTTACCCTTTCCATGTAGAATCTGAGTTGACTGAGCCATTCAAAAGCATTCTCATCAGAACATCCTTGTTTGACTAACTTCTCTGTGATATCTCTCTGATGAACTTCTATAGTTACAATGGCAGTCACCTTAAGTCTCTGCATCTTACTTAAGTTAGAACGAGTCATCTCAGAATACTTGTTCAACATGCCAACCTGAAAATAATACACCTCAAATAATTTTCAATTTTCAAGTGGCATAACTCCAGTAAAAATACTTCAGCTGCATTATTTTGGGGAATTCTATAAATAAATTGCTTATATGAACCTTAGTAATAAATTTCATGAAAATCTGAAAAGACACCATAAGAGCACTTACAAATCTGGACAGAAAGACAGCCTGGTATTTCTGATTGCTCTGTGTCTGTGTTGTGGCAGATTGAATTAGAAGTTTATATGGACCTCTTCTAATCAAACTATAAAATTTCAATTTCACATCTAAATCTCATTAAGTGGACATACAGTTCTATTACCTGTTTTTTCTTCATGGACTTAAGAGCCTTCTTATCTCCCCTGTCCCGGGTCTGTTTAAGAGCCTTGATAGTATCAGCTGTCCATTGAATCTGGCTAGAAGTGATACAAGTCTGACCAGGGAAGTCTTTCAACCATTTATCTCTTTTGGATTTTTTCAGAGCTGATTTAGTAACTGACAGTTTTTCTATCAAAGTATTCACCATAGCTCTCTCAACATCACCTAGCCAGTTCTGAAAAAATAAAAGGTCAAAATTGTAATCAAACTAAGAATGAACCTTTGTATTACAATAAAAATACAATATACCCAATAATTGCCATCTTTATATGTCCCCTTTTTTACCAGAATATAAAGGTTTCTCAATGAATTATTTAATAAATTTACAATACACCTTATCGCTAATCCTGGCCACTTGAACTTTTGATGTCATACACAATCACTTTTCAATTGTGTCGTCAGATATTTTTTTTTATGACGTCAAATAATACGGGAACCTGTGTGATATCCTGTAATGGCAGACAAATAGCGATAAGGTGTATAGATTGGCCTTTCTTGTTGCCAATTTACAGCATGTACTGAATTGCCACTTTTTCCCCATTTGTACAGTACTAGAGCATAGGAAATCATTCTCTCCATTCTATTTTTTGGGCAATAAAACGGATATAAATATTACAAGTCATCTGATAAATTTACTGGTCAATAAATGATCTTGCAAGGTCAAACACATCATATTCTGTCCGTCAAATAGTTAATATAATCAAACAAGGTATTTGATGTATACTGAAGCCTGTCCTTTCAAGAATAAGCAAACTGAACTAAAACTAGTTGGACAAGTGTTTTAATTTGCATTTTGATGTTTAGTCAACCATTGCTTAATTGTCATACCTCTACTTGTCCATCTAGAGGCACTGCAGTCAGGAACTCAATCTTCTCATCATCACCAGATTTCATAGCTGTTGCCTGCCATTGCATTCCATGCTGAAAATATTATCAAGTAAAATTAATATATTTCATTTTCAGTTTTGAAAATGACAATCTAAGTTTTAGTATGACAATGGCATTTGTAAAGTTTGGAACAGAAAGCCTGTTGTAATAAAAGACAGGATACAATAATGATGTTCACCTTAACTGTTGATGATACAACAAATCTTCCACAAAATACATCATACATACACATATATACTTCTATGTGCAATAACCATGCATGGATACAGTTATTATTTCCTCAACATTTGATATATTGTAAAATTCAAGCAATACATTTTAATCAAAATTCCTACTATATATATGGAAGTTTTTAACGACCATGACTGGCTATACAGCCCTTGCACATAATACATATATTCAAGTTTATTATTTAGATGATGGAGATTTTTTTTATGAATTTCCAAATGTGCTAAACTCCATAATCGCACATGTAAATTTTTTTCACTTAAAACTTTCCCCTCCTTTTAACTGAGATTCCAACTGAAGATTGGTGCCTTGAAACTTAAAACTAATTGATAAAGCATGCCATAAATCAAAATTAAAACTTGGGGTGCAATTAAAACAAGTTCATGCTGCACAATATTTACAAAATCTGCAACAATCTTCTCGAAGTGATGATCTGCCATTTTGACAACTGTGCGCAATACACATTTATTCATACCCCAAAACAGTACAGTGAAATTGACAATACATATAAAGAATCTAAGTATATTATATTCTGTTTCTATATAATAAAATGTACAGCATATTTGAATATAAAAAATGCTTTGTGCTGCACACTAAATAGAAATCATCCTTCCTTTGGTCACACATTTTTTTAAATTCAAATACATGATTAGTTATATATGTACTATAAATACACTATACAAGGAATGAATTTAATTCAACCATTGAAGGCCTATTTAAGGTGGTACCTAACACTACAGGGAGATAACTCTGTAAAATCAGCTAAACGTTTTAATTACATCGTGTTGTTAAGGGAATATTAAGCTTCTCAATGATCAAAATAAGTGTTTGTCAAACTGCTATATAACCAGTGTAATTTTTCTGATAAAACGGTTAGTTCAAATTTTTTGAAATTTTTGTATTTTTGTAAAAGGGTCAAAGTAAATACTTTGTCAGAATTTTAAGAAAATTAAACGAGCCAAATTAATTTTAGTTAAAGTGTTGGGTACCACCTTAAGTAATTTTCAGGTAATAAACCTATTTTCATGTGTTTGCTTTTACTTTTCTTACTGAATTCAAGTACAGAATAAATTGTACATGACAGTTTACATTATTTTTTATCAGAAATATATTCAGTCAGACAACTCTTTATGAAATTTAAGACATATTAATAGAACAAGAGTGTAAACAGGACTGTTAATTCATTGAGGCACAATTATGTTTTACTAATTAGTACAAGTTTACAGAAAAAGATCAAGGATGCATTTTCTTATTAAATGGTCATAACTGTTAGTGAAGTCAAACCAATCAACAATGTTCTTTAATATTATTTCTTCATAAAAACTGTTAGTTAAGTTCATTCACTCAACGAAAATAAACAGGTATTAGACAGTACAAAGTTGATTGTATGTTTCTGACCTTACACAAGAAATTTTGATCATGTTAAAATACATTTCTTATATAAACCAAATATATACTACATTGTAGTGTTTAAAATTTCTGACAAGGTTAGGATAAGAAACAAAGCTCCAAGATGGAATTCTAGCTTTTTGAATCTTGTATATATATTTGTAAACTTGCAACAGACTATTATAGAAACTCTCAGAAACAAACAACCATCAACTCTGTCTGGTACTTTATATGTAACTGATATTATTTGATACACAACAAATGGTAAAGGAAAATATACAAGAAAATGGTGCACATGTACTTATCACTAGTGTTACAAATACTCTGTAAAAAATAATAATGTCAACAATGATATCAAATTTGAACATGGCATAGTTTCACTTTCTGTTTGTTATCTAATACAGGAAAGTTTGAGTAAGCCATTAGGAATTATACTTTTTCATATTTCTTTCAACTTTATAAGAAGGCAAAATAAAAGTAAAAGTATAAAAAAAATAATGATTTTTAAAGGTATGGGGAACATTTAGTGTTCAGGTCAATATTCTTAAGTCAGTAAGTTTTTGACAGCTGGACAAACTGTCAATCTAAAATTCACTTTGGGCTGTTAATGAGCATTAACCTTTCCAAAACTAAGATATATTTTAATTCACAGGAAACATTGAGTAAATATGAAGTGATTTTAAAGTATTTTGAGCTCATATTATTTCATTACACTTTTTTAACACAAAAATAAATTACTAACACACCAACTTGATTGTAAAATAAAACCTACCACTTTCGACATATCCAAAGATTTGATATTGTCAAAGCATTTCTTTAGATGAGGCTGTACCAACATAGGTTGTTTGGAATTACCCAGGATTTCCAATAAGTCATCATTTGACAGGAAGTAGAACCTAGGAAATATTCCTCTCTTTGTCTCAAGGTACGTGTCCAGAGACTTTTGAATGTCTTCAAGTTTCAAGTTCATCTCACTAAGTGCTTCTAATACTCCTGAAAAACATTCAATTAGGAAATCATCAACTGTTGACTTTGTTATTATAGAATGAAAGAATTTGTAGCTCTACCTTGTTTCTTTCTTCTGGTCACTAACAGATACCATATGAACATTCACATATAAGAAGTTAGACAAGGGAAACTTTTTACCAGTCAAATTCAAGTATGCAGAAACAGCAGTTTGTAAGAAATCCTTGACTGGACTGAATTTGAACAAGCAAACAGATTATTTCTTCAACCTACATCTACAATAATTAGTGTATTACAGATGTTACCTTCATGATGAGTACAGCGTAGGGCATTCTTTTCTTTGTGCATTCTGGTCATTATAACCTTCCATTTGGCATTCACATCATCAAAATCAGCTGATTCTCTAGGTAACTGCTTACGTATGTCCTCTCCCAAAAAGATATTCTGAAAATTTCAATCAAACACTGGCTGAATTGAAGGTCCAAACGGTTTACTGGTTTTGGGGGATTAATACTAAATAGGATGCATATGTACAAAGAGGCAGATCAAGACCAAAACCCCCCAAACAGTCTTCTAACAACAATTTTTTTCTCAATGATAACCTTTTTGATACCCTGACACAACATACATTTTAGTTAAGTGGTTCTCCTTGTGCCTGAATTGACTACATTAAGACTTCATTAAGTTGGGAAATGACAGTATATAGTTCATAGGATGTCACTACATAGCGTATTAACAGTATCATATATGCTGTTGTCACAGTATCATATATGCAGTTGTCATCTTGTCAGCCTACATGATTTTTTGTTAACAATGGATAAACAAATAATCAAAAGTTGCACATATAGTTGGTAAAATCTATGTCACTTGGTCTCTGGTGGATTGTTGTCTCATTGGTAATCTTATTACATCTACTTATATACATAGTGCTATATACATAGTCCAGTTAATTGTTTATATCTTGCTTTCTTGCTTCATCTGATGTTAAACGCAAGTAAACTTTAAAAACAATAAAGGATGACAAATTATTACACACCTCTAAATACATCCATTGTTTCTGTACTTGCAACAAAGTCTCTACAACTTCCAATATCTGTGACAGAGTTTTCTCCCATTTATCTACATCCTGTTCAAAAGCTTTGACAAATCTAGAAGCTTTCATGGTGGACAATTGTACTTGATTATCATCCAATGCTGTGAAGATGTTATCAATGCTCCTGTAAATGAATAAAGATTATTTGTCAAACAAACTTTGACAAAGAATGTTTCAGTATTACAAATTAAAATCTGCTCATTACCTTAATTAGGGACATACATGATGAAGGAACCCATCATCAATCAGTTACAGGTTAGATATTGTTTCTGGCACTTTCAAGTCACGTTTTCATAGCTGAGAAGTCCTATTTTAAAGCATACTTTTTGACATGGAATTACTTTGAACTGATAATTGGGGAAAATAGCGAGCACCATAAAATGAAACAAGGACTGGCTAATATTTGAACTAAGATTTTATTAAATCTTGAATGCTTCTTTTTATACATTCATTGAGGTGCAAAAGCGTTGACCAAAGTACATTTTGTATGAAGCGTGAAAGCACTTCATTCTAAAAATGTGCGCCCAAATAACGCTTTTTTTACTTCAGACATAAAAGTATATTGGATACAACCACTGATTTGGTGATATACTTACACAAGTTTGAAATGTCCTTTGTCTTTGTAAGGTACTATTTCAAGGTCTGTCATATTCCATAACTCATCAATAGCTTTAAGTCCCTGAAATATGACCATATTTTCCATCATTTAACATTGCAGTGTACAGTTTTTCATAATTTGAAATTCTTCGCCTTTCTTTTCTTTCTTTTTTTATATTAAAGATTATTCATTTCTTTATATATGTTAATGATATCATCAATTATATATATGTTGTAATTTAAGTTATATAGAAATCACTTTTTAAATTGAGTCTTTAATTTTTCCTTTAAAAGAAATAAAATTGAGAAAGGAAATGGAGAAAGTGTCAAAGCGACAACAACCCGACCATAGAGCAGATATATTTCAACTGATTCTTCTCCTTATCACAAATGATAAAACCTTATTTAACTTTAACATTTGAAGCATTAAAATTTTACAAGATTTACTAGAAGAGAACTGCTTATTCACTGGACAATAACATACCAATTCAATAGCCAATTCCTTGGTCGCAGCACCAGATACATCAGTGATAGTATCAGCAAACTGATCAAATCCAAACTCAATAATCTTTTCCAATGTGAAATCTGCTTCCTTGTGGTTAAACTCTTTTTGCATCTCAGTCTGAAAAATATACAAGTTATAGTCAAACCTTGGTAGGTCTAAGTTGAAGGGACCCAAACATATTTTTAGCTTTTTTTAATAACTTAAACAAACAAAAATGTTGTTAACTGAAGACTACTCAGCAGTCTAACTGCTCTCCACAAGTATCTTACTTTTTCACATAACTATAAATAAAAGAGGATATGCCTGGCTCCGATATATGTCAGTTGGGCAGCAACCCAGTTATGCTATTTTAACCTAAAGTGTTCCACTTTGGAACCAGTCAGCTGTGCTACTAAAAACAAATAATTCTATATAAGAAGAAGACTTTATGCCTATTTTATACTGTTAAGTGTTGTTACCTGTATCTTCTCCCAATGTCTGGGTCTCATGGCTGGGTTCTTCAGATCTACCACTAATGGCATGGTACGTTTGAATTGGTCTACACGGCTCTTACTTGATTCTACAACTTCCCAGTTTTTATCCTAAAATTAAAAGTTACAATTTTATCAGACTATTAAATCTTTTTTTATTTTTTTATTTTCATGTCTTATTTTCTTTTTTCTCTTCTTCCATATAAAAAATTATTCTTTTACCTTTTCTATGTTTTAATTCTGACAGTAGTAAAGAACTTCTCAAAGCTTTCAATCAGTACCAAGTAATTAATGCTGCACTGAGTATAGGTCAATTAATATGAAAGCAACACTAATTCTCTTTAATCACACCTTTAGATCAAACGCTTTGGTAACAAATACTATATTATGAAATATGAAAATAATCTGTTCTATTAACCTTATTCTTAAAATAGTAAACATAACTGTTAAGCATTTAGAATATATTTATATTATTTTGAAAAGACAACATATAAAGGTAAAATATCCATTGCTGTACCATCAAGGTAAAACATACTGGTACAAAATAAAGTGAAAGTGTATGCAAATGACATGTTGATGTGCATAAAATAAAATAAGATCATTATAGAGGAAATTAGTATCGTACTCACTTCTTTATCCTTAAGATCATCATTCTAACACAGGATATAATATTCATTATATTGGGATAGATTAAATTAGTTGTTGCACTTTTTTTAATAATGTATTTTTTAAATATTTATACCTATAACTTTCAGAACAGTAGAAGTCTCCTTGAACACTGAAGATTCTAATATACCATACCAATAAAACAGTAGATGTCTTTTAAAGAACACTAACAAGTCTCATATACCATACCACGAGAAACAATAGATGTCTCCAAATAAATGCTACCAATTCTCATACACCATACCACATAGAAATGTAAAGTCTTCTAAAGTACATTAATAAGTCTCATGTACCATATCACATAGAACAAGTAGAAGTCTCCACCCAAAACCTAAACAAGTCTCATATACCATATCACAAGTACAGTTGATGTGTCCTTATAGACTATAACTAGTCTCATGCATCATACCACATTTATCTAAACTACTATAGATACTTAGAGCAGAAAAGGAAATGTTCAACTAGGATGGAACATTTATCCTGCCGTACTGGATACTTGATATCATACGCAAAACTTTATAATAACTATTCTAATTTTATTAACAAACTAATATACTAAGACACTATTGTATACACAGTATACTAATATCATATTCACAACCATTTCTAAATCTATTATACTGAATACATAAGAAAATAATAATAAATGTATCATTTGGCTTTCTAGGGGGCTACTCGTTAAAACTTACAATAAAACAAAATAAAAATAACCAAATGCAAAAACACTACCTACTCAAAATAATTTTAAATTAATTAAAAAGTAAATTGTCTAAATTATGCAATTTTAAGAACCTGCAGTAGAGCCCTGACAGGTGAAAAAATTAATTTTAGAAACCTGACTGGTAGAGCCCAGACAGGTATAAATTTGAAAAATGAGAATACCTGCGGTAGATCCCAGCAGGTACTTTTAGAACCTGAGTGGTAGAGCCCAGACAAGTATGAATTTTGAAAACTGAGAATTCCTGCGGTAGATCCCAGCAGGTACTTTTAGAACCTGAGTGGTAGAGCCCAGACAAGTATGAATTTTGAAAACTGAGAATTCCTGCGGTAGATCCCAGCAGGTACTTTTAGAACCTGAGTGGTAGAGCCCAGACAAGTATGAATTTTGAAAACTGAGAATTCCTGCGGTAGATCCCAACAGGTACTATTAGAACCTGACTGGTAGAGCCCAGACAAGTATAAATTTGAAAAATGAGAATTCCTGCGGTAGATCCCAGCAGGTACTTTTAGAACCTGAGTGGTAGAGCCCAGACAAGTATGAATTTTGAAAACTGAGAATTCCTGCGGTAGATCCCAACAGGTACTATTAGAACCTGACTGGTAGAGCCCAGACAAGTATAAATTTGAAAAATGAGAATTCCTGCGGTAGATTCCAACAGGTACAAAAAATAACTTAATTATCACCCTTAAATAAAACAAAGCCTAAATAAATTATAAAATGTATTAATGAATTGGGGGAAAATAATTTCCCTGAAATTAAGTAGGCCAAATTGAAACGAGTAGCATGAGTGAAAGCCCCCAAGAAATGATACACGTACAAATATATATAGTTAAAATAAAAAATAAAAAATAATTCAATATACCATTGAAAAAAATAAGTACTTGAATATAATTTCATGTATGAAAATGAAAACAAACAAAATTAAATAACTACTGTGAGTGAATACTAAAATAATGAACAAAATGTAGTTCTAGGACTCCTTTGATGTAGAACAAAACATGTATTACAAGAATTAGGAACGACACATTCTGCTTGTGCTTTGCAAACGGTTGTTGGATCAGTTAGAATGTAACGTATATCAATCAAATGACCATCTACCTAAATTCTGGATAATATGATCCTCAACCCCTGCTGCTTCTGCTGATGTAGCAGCATCAATTCGAAAGGAATGACCACAAAATTTACTATCATTATACCCTAATCTGAGCAGCAAATCTTTAAGCAGAGATATAAATGTATTTCTAGACAAAGGAGCTTATATACTCATCACTAACAAAGAAATGGGAATCTGTCTATCTCCCTTATTTTTTCGTACTTGTAAATATCTTTTCATCAAATCAACTGGGTTGAAAATATACCTTCTCGAAATAGGTCTCATTTGGAGGAATTCAGATGTAATGTAAAATTTTGAAAATTTATGTCTAAATAAATATTTTGAATTAAGAGTGTGTCCTGCCTTGCAATTTACTACTATTCGTAAATTCACAACATTGGAGAAATCCAAAAAGCTAGATTTAATGAGCACTGCAACCGTAAGTCATTGAATTTCTTAAAGGGTCAGGATGCCCTATTCTTGAGTTATTATGCCTAATCCCTGCTAAATACAATTTAATTGTACATGTTGTAGCATGAGCTAGCTTAAGAGAAATCTTGCAATACAGGTTACAAATTAAATTAAACAATCTTCATCTATTATTGGCACACTATTATAGGCTTCTAACTAGTCATACCATAAATGTTTTAAAACATAGAAAGCCAGAATAATAAGTCTAACTAAATCTTATACTTAAGGATGCCTAGAAACCTGTGGTAGAACCCACAGGTGAAACAACAATTACCTGAGGTAGAACCCAGATAGGTAAAAATACTTGAATACTGTAGTAAAACCCTGACAAGCGAGACATATAATAACGTATGGTAAAACCCAGATAGGTGAAAAAAACAAAACCAAAACAATAACATTTGGTAGACCAAAAAAGGTAAAAAATTCCTGAGACTGCATATAAAATAGAGCAGGTCTGCAAGCCTTGCTACATGTGCAATGTACGTAATGTGATACAATGTTCACTGGATTGATTGATTTTTTTGATTGATTGTTGGTTGCTTAACGTCCCAATGTTCACTGGATTGATTGATTGATTGATTGTTGGTTGCTTAACGTCCCAATGTTCACTGGATATATGAATGTTGAATCCTGCACCGCTGCATCTGGCAAATACCATAACTGGGTTCACTGGAACTGACAAGTCATCTAGCAGTTCTAAGGCGGATTTATAGTTACAATTTCACCTACTATCATTCCTTGAGAACCATAAACAGCATTCCAGCTGGGACTATTATACTATAATAGTCCCAGATTCCTGCTGAAATATAAAACTGAAGCAGTATCATGTCTTAAACATCTGGTCCAACCTAAACATGAAAACAATATATATGAACCTGTGCTAAATCCAGACAGGTAAAATCTTGAAAATGTGGTATAACCCTGACAGTTATTAACATGCAATATCCAGAACCCAGACAGGTGAAAATCTTGAATCCTATGGAAGAACCCTGATAGGTGAGCATTAAAACAAACATGTGCAAAACACCTGTGGTTGATCAAACACGAGTGTTTAGATGAGAATCCTCAGGTAGATTTAAACTTGGGCTAGATGGTAAGGCACTCAACCCTGCATGATTGATTGATAGATTGTGGTTGCTTACTGTTCAGTGGCCATCCTGCATGAAAACCTGCTAATAATCCATCAATTCAATTACCTAAAAAACCATAGTACGGATGGTCATTCAAGTACTCTGATAAACTGTTAGTTTTAAAGTGGAAACTGAAGTCAAAACTGACATGGGGATCTAAAATGTCTTCAAGTTGCCAGATCCGATACTCTGGGGCTCATATGGTCTCTGTTTTAAGTAAGTACAACATATATAGATTTCCCCTTTACAAATCGAACAATTATGACTATTGCAACATCTCATAGCTGCGCATCCTCTGATACCTGAAAATATTATAAATTTCCTAAGAGTAGTGTTTCTAATAGACCACTCTGCTGCTATATAGTAAAGAGGCATATGAGCTGCACATTAACAATAGTGAAATTCGTAGAAACCCATACCTGGGTAATAAGTGGTCATATCTACATGATCCCTCCTATAGAAATCACATTACAAGACAAGAGCACGTATAATTTAATATGAATATAAGATAATAATATACTAACAACGTGAATATTAATAACACACTTCTGTAATTACTTGATGAAAACCTAATTAACCTAGGGATGAATGAAATGAATAGCCCCAATGTAAATTATTTTTTCAGACCTGGCATGATAAGGGTTGAGTATAAGGAGTTCGTACCTGATGTAATGTTTTCCTCAGTTGGGGAGAAAGGCATTGATTTCAGCTGCATATCACCTTGTATTCCGAACACCACAAACTTCCTGATTTTTCTACTAGCTGCAGTCTCTGATATAGAATTCCTAGAGAAGGCTGTGTATCCTACATATGTATGTAGTAGGGATAAATTTCTCCAATTGTTGACATTGTCACATCGTAAACTTCCGGTTGAAGTGAAAGTAGAAAAATCGGCTACTTAATGTTCTGTCAAGTATTTTCAGAAACTATAAGATTTTAGATGATTACTAACTTCCGTACGGTGATGAAACATAACATTTCCACTGAAGCAAGGGTGAAGAAAAATATGGACGCACAGTTAATAAATTTCTTCTGTCCATTTAATAAAGAAGTGGAATTAGAAACCATGTGGTCCTCTGTGTACTAGCTGATGCATTGTGGGATCACGCACTACCATATATGGTGTATCTTGAATTTTATCTGCTAATAACGAAATCTGTCCTCCATTTCGATTATATTATCATTATTGGTAATAAAGTCTTGAATAGCAATATCTGCCTGACACAATTTCCTTGCATTTAACGGTGCTGTTATTAACTGCTCGGTTAATTCCCGACTATTACCGTCCCATACATGCGGAATGAGAGGTCTAAATAGCTACTGAGAAGCAAACACATTACTAACAACTAACTAAGTTGATAATGAAATGAATAATAACAGCATCTTTAGAAGCAGGTGCAAATATCAATATCCATGTACAAACATCAACTTTAATACAAAGACGCTACAAATGTACCATTTAACGTGTTAAAAGTTTCGGTTTTGATTTGCATAAAAAACTAATATATATAGCCACTTTCAAGAAAATGAAAAGTAATTTTCTTGAATAAATTATCCACAAGTAAAAATATGACTGCTAACAGTGCAATGCTCAAACAACAACTGACCATCCTATCAAAATTATATACAGATGTTTCTCTGATAACACCCATGCTGCCACCCAGCTGTTTCCTATCTATGATCTAATTCCTTTTCCTTAATCTCTTAATTAAATCAAAACTGCCAAGCTGACAAGCTAACAAGCTGACCTTATCATTAAAGAAAACAAACCAGGGGAAGTTTAACCCAAGGAATTTATCAAAATATGTATAAACTATAATTTAATTTTTTAAATTACCATTGTACTTTTAAACAGAATGGTACTAGACACTACATGTATTTATTGTCGTAAATTAGGCCATAAGATTTCTTGTTTAAATTGTTTCACGTAAATTCATGATGGGGCCTTTTATAGCAGATTATACAGTATGGGGTTTTCTAATAATTGAAGTCTGTGGCCTAGAATTGCTTACAACTTCTTCATTTGAAGTCTGGTGGGTAGCTGTCTCACCACTTATTTTTACTTTATTATTAAAAATATCAAATCAACTACCAAACAGAGGTTTTTTCATGCGACTTGTACACACTGAACTGTCTACAATTAATTACAAACGAAAGTGAACCCAACGCCTGGTGAGTCTGTGTCTACAATTAAGATGCAACCAAACACAATAAAGCATGGTGCCATATACCTTGAACATATGATGTTCTTAAGAAAATGCAATAGAAATTTGTAATAGACAGTCAGATACACAGACAAAGCTTTGGAGCTGGACAGTGGCGGAACCAGTGGAAGGTCACAGGGGTTGGAACCCCCCTTTTTATGGATGATTAATGCATTTGAATGGGGACATATAGTTGGACCCCCTGTCCTCCTGGGTTCAGTACCCCCTCTTTTAAAAATGGCTGTATCTGCCCCTGCTGGGGTATAATATTGTTATAGTTTTTTTCTATTGAGACCGGCTATTAGTTCTAGTGATGTTTTGAAGACTGAACAGAAATAACTGATTTCATACCTTAAGTTCTTTGCTAAATCTGTTGAGTTTCTTGTACATGGATTGAGCAGTGGTTTCCATTGTTTCTGTTTTGATTTCCTCAAATTTGCTGACTTTCCAATCTGCCCACAAGCCTTCCCATTCTTTGTTCAGGGACCAAATTTGTTCAATGTGCTCCAAGTCCTAAAACATGCAAAATACAAACATAAATAACAAGTGAAACTGCGAGCTACTGCTCACTGATGATACCCCCGCCGCAAGTGGATAATATTAATAGTGTAAAAATATGCAAGTGTTCGGTAAACAGGAAGTTGTCGAGTGATTATTCTGAAAACGCATCACACGGTATAGCTGACTTATAAAAATCCTGAAACCAAATTTCAGAAATCCTTGTATTGTAGTTCCTGAGAAAAATGTGACGAAAATTTTTAACTTGGTTATCATGTGTAAAATCATACAAGTGTTCGGTAAACAGGAAGTAGTCGAGTGATGAATCTGAAAACGCATCACACGGTATAGCTGACTTATATCCTGAAACCAAATTTCAGAAATCCTTGTATTGTAGTTCCTGAGAAAAATGTGACGAAAATTTTCAACTTGGCTATCTGTGTAAAATCATACAAGTGTTCGGTAAACAGGAAGTTGTCGAGTGATGAATCTGAAAACGCATCACACGGTATAGCTGACTTATATAAATCCTGAAACCAAATTTCAGAAATCCTTGTATTGTAGTTCCTGAGAAAAATGTGACGAAAATTTTCAACTTGGCTATCATGTGTAAAATCAGACAAGTGTTCGGTAAACAGGAAGTTGTCAAGTGATGAATCTGAAAACGCATCACACGGTATGGCTGACATATATAAATGTTGATACCAAATTACAGAAAAGGTGGATGTGTAGTTCCTGAGAAAAATGTGACGAAAGTTTCATGGGACGGACTGACGGACAGACAGAGGTAAAACAGTATACCCCCCTTTTTTAAAGCGGGGGTATAAAAATTTGATTGGTTTGTATCCTTTGCTTCATAATATATTAAATAAATTTTAAGCCATCAATGAGTTTTTTTCATGCACATTTCTCTTATTAAAAAGTTACAAATTAATAATTTTCTCTTCAAATGAACAATTTTCATCTGTGTTGACATGTGTAAAATATTTAACAAATGTTTTGTGTTCTACAGTTAGCTTTTCACAAAAAATATCCTGGAATCTAATTTGTATTTCACATAAAAGTTGAACACCTGAAAGCTGATAATTTTAATGTAACTGAAGCATACCACTGTTTGGTCGAATGTCTATTACCCTTGAAGTCTCCATGATTTTAATTTGTTTTACACAAATTATTTTTGATCAAATTTGTTTTTACTTATCTATGAAAACAAATGTGCCATCTATCTATAAGCAAAATGAAGATTAACATGGATAGCACATGTTTTAATATATAACCTTACCTTCTCCAAGTTAGCAACTTCTTTAGATGGAGGTTGATCAATCTTGAAGATATTAAGTCCCTTCCTAATATCTTGTTCTTGTTTCTTCAGTGTATTTAATTGGTCTCTGATAGCCTGAATGTTAGACACAGCTTCTTCAGTACTAATGTTACTAGTGAATGGTCCTTTAGTAGTAAATTCATCCACCAAATTATGAACCTGTTTCTTAAACTCTTCTGACTGTGCCAATAATCCAGTCTTAAACCTTTCCTGTAAAGCAGAAAATAATATATAAGACCCTGACTTATAAAAACAATGATAACAATATAAATCAATTTTCATAATGTTTCTGAATAGTGGTGCTGTTTCACATCATATCTAAGATTGGATCATGTCATTCCTTTTCAACCAGGATACATTCAAGGAATCTATTCAAGGAGGAAAGTAAAATAAGTAAATCAGATTGCATTAGCAAAAAGTATTAAGATGAACATGATTGATATAGTGTTTTACCTTGTTCTTCTTCAGCATGGTCTCAGCATCTATAAGTTTCTGTTGGAATACATGCCATTCATTACTCAGCTCATTTAACATGGCCAATACCTACAAGGACATGAAATGTTATATGATTACATGTAAAAACCGAGAACAGGTCTTTATTATCATACACTAGGCATATCAAGGCATTATGCAATTGTTTTTTATGCAAGAAAATCTTTTAGTGAAAGGTTTATTTATTGTTAAAATTGTTTGTTGTTTGTTGATGTGGTTCAGACTTGTTTCTTGTTTCTTATTTAGATTACACTGTTGGTTATCCTGTTTGAATGGTTCAAAACTAGTATTCTTTTAGGCCCTTTATAGCTTGCTGTTCGGTGTGAGTCCAGGCTTCATGTTGTACGCTGTATTTTGACCTATTAAGTTTTACTTTTACTAATTGTGACTTGGATAGAGTTGTCTCATTGGCACTCATACCACTTTTCTTATATCTATTATACGCCATTCATTCTATTTGAGAAGTCAAAATATGTTGACTATGTAAAGCCTCAAGACATGTCTACTTCTGAGACAACTTTTAAAAATTTCCTGTAAATCCTACCTCCTCTTCCACAGGGACTTCATATTTCTCTAAGATATTAAACTGATCCTGCAGAGGTGGGAACTTAGCTTCTGTTTCACATAATCCAGTGCTCAACTTCTCCCACAGATTTAGACTGTTACCCAATTCATCCAGTGTCTGTGGAATCTTACTCACACTATAAAGAAAAAAGTTTATGACGAAATAAATGTGTCTGCAAAGTTTAATAACTTTTTACCATTTGTTAAGTAAATGATCATTTTAGTTTTTCACCCAAACAAGACATTTCTAAAGTTTTTATCAGAACATACTCTCTAATATACATGTAAGTCAATTAATCTGTATATAAAATTTTTGCTTTTATATTAAGAAAAAACATTAAATCTTGCTTTGAAATAGTTTGGTAACAAAAATTCTTCTTACTAATTACACACTCAGAAATAGTTATGCTTGGCACTTTGCAAACATTTGGCTTGTTTTTACAAGTAATATTTCCTTTTTTGTTGAATTTGTTATTTGATAATGTCCCTGCAATTTTATTTTAAATATACTTTTGTGTCACAAAAAGAAGTTTAATTTGACAGAATATTTATAAACAACCTACTTTTCCCCATTTTCCTTGAGGAAAGCATTTAATTCCTTCAGACCATGAGTTGCTATTTGTTTGAGTAATGTTGTAAATTTATTCTGCCATTCCTGACAATGACTAAGAATAGAGTACTTCAGTGGAGAACAGTCCAATAGGACAAACTGTATGTTCAGTATTGTCTCTTGTGTCTGGACGTTGTTTGCTACTTCATCATATCTACAAAAATAAATAAAACTTCTTTATAAATTGAACTGAATAAAGGAATTCATGGTGCAGAAACCTGCTTATTAACTGCAAATTAATTAAAGAATTTATAATGTCATATTCATGATGACTGGGAAAAATGAAATGTTGTTGTGCAACACTATTTCTGATGAAAAAATAAAACTTCAATAAAGTTTAAATTGTCTTGTGTATAAAAGAAAGCAAGCTTTTCTTTGACATAGTTTTTTTGACAAATTTGTTGAACTATTCCATGAAAAAGTTGACCTGGTTAAAAAAATACTTTGACAGTTTCTCATTGAAAAAGATGGAGTCTATTTTTTAACTTTGATCATGTAAACAGGGAATTAACATAGCATTATCAGCAATAAGTTTAAGACTTGTGATAACATTTTAACTAGCAATATTCTTGACTTAACGACTTTTGTATTAAATTTGCAGACTCCATGAAGCTTCTTACCAATCAATATTGGTATCAGATTTTAAGACTTGTGGAAACTTCTAGATGATTTTGAGACTTGAAAAAACTTCTTTCCTAATCATACAGGTATTCGATTGTAAAATTTGTGGAAATTTCTTACCTAGCAATATCAGCATCAAATGATGAGACTTGTGGATTAAGTTTCTGGTAACGTCTTATAAACATGTCTTTGTTGATCTCCCAGATTTCTCTGTAATTATCCCAGGTAGCCAGATAGTTCTTCAGGTTTGTAGCATTGGCTGACATTCCACCATTAATAACACCATGTATCTTCTTTGTCTCCTCATCTCTAGCTATTACTTCATGGATTGGCTGAAAATAATCAAATGTTAAAAAATCAAATCATGTTGAACTCAAACCTGTCGACTTAAAAGAATCTGTTGCAAGAAAACGTTGACAAAATGCATTTGAATTTTTTTTTAAACTTTCATTGTTAAAAAAATATTTAAATGACTTTCATTTTTTCATTATCAAACAAGTAACTATTATGAAAGGAAAAGTTCTTGTCAAAAATGTTCTAAGAAAATTCATATTTTTGTAATTAGAGATGCTGGCAAACTTGTTTTCATTATCCTATTTTTATTTATTGTCATTTCATTCTAGTAATAATTCTTTCATTACTTACATCTTTGGTAGATTTTTTCTTTGTCAATAAGTTTGGTAGTCTATTTATGTTGGAAATTGATTTTGTTAGATGTCCATAGATACTGCTTACAATGTTGGCCAATTGTTTCAGTGTTGGCTGGAACTCAACCTATAATATAAACATAAACAGTTTATAATGTAGAAAAAAACAATATTTGATTATGACATATAAATAGAATGATTACCAAGGTCAGAAATGGACACAAAATAATTTTTGTGAGAAAAATATAATACTAAAATGCATAAAAAATGAAATATCTCTTAATTCATTTTAATAAAAATCAAATTCTAAACATTAACAGTAGCAAGTTTAACTTACTTGGTCTCCCTGGAGAATGACCTTGACCCTGAAGAGAGGATTAGGAGCAGATTTGCCGTCCCCATTGACAGCTTTAGAGAGTTCTTGTAATGACCATTTAACATTAAGTCTGAAGGCTTCCTCTACCATTTTGTCCATTCTTTCTGTATATCTATGCCAGTGTTGTTGTACCTGTATGAACACAAGCGTGATAAACTAACATAATTCCAAACATCGAAAATAAATATTCAATGACGAAAATGTGAAATTAGGATACAAGCAAAAAAAAGGTAAAAAACAGGAGAAAAAAGGTACATGGTGAGTCAATAATAATTAATCCTTAGATTTTTGTTTGTAATTTATCCATTATTTAATTTTACTATTAATAATTAACAAACATTTTGATTAACTTTAAAAAACATCTCTTTGTAATTTATACTTCATTTTGATATCTGTTGTTACCAATTGACTATGTTTGTTGTTGCAAAAATTAACACAACTGTTGTTGATTTTTTTCACATAAATAACATAAATTTTACCTCATTTCCATCAGTTCTGAATATTTCATAAGTCTTCTTCATTGTTCTGACAATCTCTTCATGGAATTTAGCTAAGTTCTTGGCTGAAATTTCTCTATGTTTAGCCTAAAATAAATGTTAATAAGTATGTTATACCAGCAATAACTTATAAATCAGAGTCAACAGCTAATAAACAAAAATGCAAAATTATCAACTTATTTTTTTATGAACCAGTTGAATCATTTCAGACTTTTGATTTTTTTTTTCTTCAAAATTATAAGAGGCTATTAAATTGCACTGCTGAAATAGCTTATAAACAAGAATGTGTCCATAGTACACGGATGCCCCACTTTCACTATCATTTTACATGTTCAGTGGACTGGAAATTGGGGTCAATACTTTAATTTGGCATTAAAATTAGAAAGATCATATCATAGGGAACATGTGTACTAAGTTTCAAGTTGATTGGACTTCAACTTCATCAAAAACTACCTTGACCAAAAACTTTGACCAAAAACTTTAACCAAAACTTTAACCTGAGCTTCGCACTATCTTTTTCTTTGTTCAGTGGACTGTGAAATTGGGGTCAATACTTTAATTTGGCTTTAAAATTAGAAAGATCATATCATGGGGAATATGTGTACAAAGTTTTAAGTTGATTTGACTTCAACTTCATTAAAAACTACCTTGACCAAAAACTTTAACCTGAAGCTGGAGGAACGGACGCACAGACCAGAAAACAGAATGCCCCTCTACTATCGTAGGTGGGGCATAAAAACTTGTGTACAAAAAAGCAGAAGAAAGCATTTAGGTTATGATTCAATTGTAGTTACATATAAATACTGTAAATTCACAAATCATTGCAAGCATTTATAATTACTAATAAGATATGACCACCTAAAATTCAAGATTAATTACAAAATGTATTGTGATATACAATAGTAAGACAAACCTGTTCATCATCAAATTCTAGATTTTCATAGACTTTCCTGCTGTCAATACTGATGAGTAACTGTTCACTGATCTTTACACAGTATCCTGATATATCCATGTTGGCACCTTTATAATCATCTACCATCAGCTGGATCTTACTGGCATTGATACGACAATCTGTTATAAAGTAATCACTGATACCCTTAGAGGCCCACGTCAGTTTGGTCAGTCCAGGGTGAATCTTTTTGTCAAGGAATCGGATTCGTTCTCTGAACATTCCTCTCTCTTCCAAAGATAAAGCTGCTATGATTCTGAAATGATATTGTTAACTTTGGAATTACTTTGTTGCTGTTCATCACAGTGTTGTTGTAACTAAAAACTTGACCTTTGTTTTACTAAGATAAATAACAGATATGTTACAGATGTCATATCAAGATTTTGAATTGATGAACATTAAACATATTAAAGTGATGACAGACATTACTTATACATTTAACCTATTACATCTCTAACAACCAGGACCATAAGTTTACTTAGAATTATTGGATCTTCCAGTGTGTTATAGGTAATTCACCTCCTATAATCTTTGACTTACAATTCATGTACATGTGTTTGATTTACCCTCTTGTTGTAAAATAATTTTTCTGTTATAATCTCTGACAACTAACAATACATGTTCTTTATGACCTCTGAGATCTTCCATTTTTATAGACAATTTACCTATTATAATCTCTGACAATCAACAACACATGTTCCCTTAGACCTCTGAGATCTTCCTTTTAGTAGTCAATTTACCTGTTATAATCTCTGACAACTAACAACACATGTTCCCTTAGACCTCTGAGATCGTCCTTCTAGTAGACAATTTACCTGTTATAATCTCTGACAACTAACAAAACATGTTCCCTTAGACCTCTGAGATCTTCCTTCTAGTAGACAATTTACCTGTTATAATCTCTGACAACTAACAACACATGTTCCCTTAGACCTCCGAGATCTTCCCTCTAGTAGACAATTTACCTGTTATAATCTCTGACAACTAACAACACATGTTCCCTTAGACCTCTGAGATCTTCCCTCTAGTAGACAATTTACCTGTTATAATCTCTGACAACTAACAACACATGTTCCCTTAGACCTCTGAGATCTTCCCTCTTGTTATAGACATCTACTGCATAATGAGGTATCTCAAACATCAGTCTCTCCCAGTAATGGATTTCTTGGAACATCTTCAACAGATTCCTGGTAAAACAGACAAAAGGGATGAAATAGTAAATTCATGTAATATATTTTTTTAGTTTCTGTCAATTAAATATATAAAATCAATAAAATGATTAATGTGACAAATTTAAACATAGAAAATCTTCCTATAATAATATATGGACATATAGGGTCGTTAATATCAGAATTAAATTTTTCGTAAAAAGTTTCATTTGCAAAGATAACATGTAATAAAATTTTGTATACCAATAAAAATGTTTGTTTTTTTTTTATATATAACATATAGGACATAGAAGGTAAGTGAGTGTTGATTGTTGTCATGAAGGGTTTTTAAAGACATATGTTTTAGGTAAGGTTGTGTTCTTCCTTAACATTGCTGCATGTACAAAATAACTGAATAATTGTGGTGATATTGGTGTATATATTTTAGAAACCTGTGCTTTTCTTTTATCATTGTTTGTATAACAGAACCAAAATTGAGTTTAAGTGCTGAAAACTGTAAAATAGTTTGTGATTCTTGCCAGGGTTTTCATTTCAATTATAAACTATATAATAATACATCCTAACTAAGCTACACATTTAGTCTGCTTTAAGTCATATTTAATTGTTATATTTAGTCTTAAGGCTGGCATTTATAATTACATATATTATATGTGTTTGAAGAAAAAATCACAAAATATTAAACAGTTTTCAGTGAAGATGTGCAGTATTCATGCATTTAGTATCCAGAGTTGAGATTGGTTATTTTTTTTTTGCAATTTCTTTATTGTATTTCATGTGCTTAAAATTCACCACAGATTGCTGGCATAAGATACAGACAAAGAAAAGATAATGTATAAATGTGATATATTAAAGTGAACTGGTTGTCCTAAACATTGAAAATAAGACATTTGCTGTAAGTCAAAAAGTTTTTCATGAAAACTAAATTAACAAATATTTTTCTAAACTTAAATCATCAGGGATAATTTGATATCTATTTCATACAGAGAATACTTATATCAATGCATATTTGTTATCTGTGAGTATAGTATTTTTGTATAATTACAGACCTTATAATCATTGAGAGCTTTTGCAACTTATTGTATATGGCTTTGCATTGTATTTTTAATGTCTTGCCAATACGCAAAAATAATAGGTTGAAGAATATTCAAGTTAAAAATTGTCTTATTTCTGACATATAAAAATCTTCTATGATCAAGGATTACATTTTGACATATTGATATGGTTACCTATTAAAGTTTATGTCCAACATAGGTGGTCTCTCATGACTTCTACACATTAATGGAACTTCCAACTGTTTCATTGGCTCCTTAAAAGGGAAAACAAATATCATATACAAATTACCATGGTTATTATTTCTCTTTAAAAATATTATAGTAAACCAACAAGCTGATATAGATTTTTACTACTGATGTCATATTGACATTGAATTGCTTAATATATCCATATTCTGATTAATAAACCACAACAGCATAGTCTTAAAACATGTTTTTGGTGTCATGAATTTTCTGTTTAATTCGCTTTCAAATATACCATGATAGATGTCAACCTGTAAAATAAGAGAAATCTCTCTCCCAGTTTAAGGAGTGATTTGCATTACAATATAATTCCCCTTTCTTAGTAATATTATATGATAAATGGTTAAAAACATTATTTGGGAAATAATTCTTTCATGCAATGCTCTATATGAGCTTATTAATAGATGGGTAAGCTTTTTATTTGTCAATATCTTTATATTGAGAATTAGCAAGGTGTGAAATGTTGACAAATAAAATATTTACCCATGTTCAAATTAGCTTAGAGCATGGCATGATAGAATTATTTCAATTCTAATAGAAAAATTTAGAACTCTTTTACGTCAAAGCAGACCTATAACACATGTCCAAAAGGCATCTATTTTGATTTGATGAAGCCAAAACGATATAGAAAATCAACAGTTTCACAATTAACAAATGAAGATACAGGTAAACTTATTTTTAGAAATTTATGAAATTACCTAGTGAGCAATACCAAATTATATATTATTTTGACTTCCTACTTTGTTCAATGGGAATTGGAACATGATTTGATTACAAAGCAAAAGAAGGTCATATTATCATTGAATAACTTACTTTATCAACTGTGAGTGTCCATTCATGGAATGTTTTTCTGATGTATTCATCCAAGGCCTGACACAGCTGTTGGTATTGGTTCCTGACTTCCTGTCCTATACCAATAGATGGCAAAAAGTGGGCTCTATCTAATGCCTGTAGAAATAATAATTAAATATCACTATAAATTTCTATAGAATAATAGTCTCTTCTATAATACACAGATGGATGGTAATGACACAAAAATCTTAGACTTCTACCAAAGCACTACTGGGTGGACATAATCAGAATACTTATCAAAACTTCTAAAATAATGAACAAGATTTGTCCTTTTATGCAGATTAATGTGCATAAATTTGTAACAAATACAAAATATTAGTTGTCATTATAAAACTTATCTTGAATATGAATGGTTATTTTTTAGGCACATTGTGTTTATGGTGAAATGCAATATAACTTTCTCAAATACTATTAAACACAAAATTTAAGTTGCTATTGTCTTCTCAAGTCTTATTAACTGTTTGTCCCAAAAATCAAGTCCAGAATATTTGGAACGGTTGAGGTTTAATGCCATGCTTCCTTTATCCTGGTTTTAGATTTCTACACAACAGTCCAGAACATCAGTTTGGAGACTTACCATCATGCCCCTTTCAATCCTCCTTTTTAATTGTCTGGCCCATAAGCCCTGTCCAGAATATTTAGGATGATTAGGTGATTGTGGTTGTGTTTTGTGTGTCAATTCTTTCTTCACAGCATTCAGTTCTTCATTAAACATGGTGAAGACATCCACTGTTTTCTTGTCAATTGTTCTTCTGATTGCCTGCAGAGAATTATTATTATGTTGCTATAGCTAGGTTACAAATGATGTCAGTTAAGTTCCCTTAGCAACCATTTAGGATGGATAAAAGGTTGATTTTCTTCTTTGCTAAACAAAATTGAAACATACCCCAAGTTGAATTTGGCTGATGAATAGGAAATTGTGCACTTAAACCTCCAAGAAAGAGGACCATAACTCATCATAACCATCAAAAAGTATGAATTTGTATTGATAATCTAAGGGGTACACTTTTGTCACACTTTTCTTTTTGACAAATGAATCTGTATTGTCCCTTATTTTGTTGTTGTGAACATGTTTAACAGCTTTACCTCTCTTGAAGCCAGATGCATGAAGATATCCAACAGCTCTACTCCACCATCTACAGTTGTCACGGTATCAAATGCTGATGTTATAATATTCTGCATCATCACTTCTAGATCTTTTATACCACCTCGAAATCTGCAATAAATGATCTCAAGTTAAAAACAATAACCATCTCCTTTTGTTCAGATAGACAGTAAGATTAAAAACCACAATTAATGCAATTGTAGATTTGATCATTTTTAATAAACAAATATTAAATAAAATGAGTAACCATGACATGAGTAGTTTGAAGTAATAGAACTCCAGAAAACATTTAGCAATCAACATCTCCTTTTATTCAGATATTCTTTCTTTAAAATTCAAAAGATTTCCAACTGGTCAATTAATATTCATCATGCCAAGATGCATGCATGAAATATTTTTTTACAACAACATGTTCAATGGTCCCATAATCAACTTATTGTATTTGTAATTCCAAGATGTGGCCTTTAAATCTAAGATAATGATTTTTATGAATAACATAAGTTTGGACCCATTATTAAATTACCTGTTGTAGTCATCATGCCAAGATGTAGCCTTGACATCTAAGATGGTCTTTTTCACAGCCCTCAACTGACTTAAATTCTTTTCAAAAACAGCTTCAATTTCCAGTAAGCTTCTGGCAATCTCTGGACCTTTTTGTCCAGCAAAGTGTGGCATTTCTGTCTTAGATCCATCCTGTCTTCTGGCAAAGTGGATCTGAGCATCACAGATCTAAATACAGATATATATGATGTGTTATAATTGTATCAAAGTGGATCTGAGCATCACAGATCTAAATAAAGATGTATATGATGGGTAATAATTGTATCAAAGTGAATCTTAGCATCACAGATCTAAATAGAGATGTATATGATGTGTTATAATTGTATCAAAATGAATCTGAGCATCACATATCTAAATACAGATATATATGATGTGTTATAATTGTATCAAAGTGGATTTGAGCAACACAGATCTAAATACAGATATATATGATGTGTTATAATTGTATCAAAGTGAATCTGAACATTATAGAGCTAAATGCAGATATGTATATTGTATTATAACTGTGTCTTAAGGTGGTACCTAACACTACAGGGAGATAACTCTGTAAAGTCAGCTTAACGTTTTAATTACATTGTGTTGTAAAAGGAATATTAAGCTTCTCAATGATCAAAATTGGTGTTTGTCAAATTGCTATATAACCAATGTAATTTTTCTGACAAAACAGTTGGTTCAAAATTTTTAAAATTTTTATATTTTTGTTAAAGTGTCAAAGTGAATACTTTGTCAAAATTTTATGAAAATTAAACGAGCCAAATTAATTTTAGTGGAAGTGTTGGGTACCACCTTAAATCTTTATTTTATATTTCTAATCTGTCTAAATGGCTTGATGAAAACAGTATTTTCCATTAAATATGTATTTATATTTTTTTCTTTTGACATGCCAGTTTTAAAACATGTAGCAAGATGCAGCCTTATGATACAAGTACTGAAATTTGACATTATGTTTTGTCCATTTCATATGTTTTCTTCATACCTCAATCAAATCTTTACATCTCTGTACAAAGGCATCTATCTGTGCAAAAATACTGCTCTTGTCTAATACCCATCCATCCGGAGAAAACTTATGATGAAGTTTGGCAGTCTGTAAATGGACAAAACAAAAGTTAAACTCTGTGTCATAGGGGTATATAAATAGCATGCAGAAATAATTTTTTTCAAATAAATATATTTGGAATACTTATTCACCTTTTTCCAACTAATAACTGAATTTTGTGATTGGTTGAAGCAGAAAATTTTATTGAATTGGTTAATACTTTTGTTTTTTATCATTCCAACAATATTCAATGATGTCAACTGATTAAAAGTTACACATGAGCTAGGATAATCATTATCCGTGCCAGAAGCTACTTAAAACTGGAACCCACGCTTTTGATAGATATTGGAAACACTGAGCAAAAATAAAACGATGACAAATGACAAATTTGTTCTCTCTTTAAATACTGTAATGTCAGTTTTATATGATAATATGAATAAGTTTTTTATACTTGAAAATATTGCATTCTGCAAAATAAGAACAAAATCTGTATTAAACCATTTTTATATTAATAGCAATTCCCTACAGTATCCCCATTGTTATAAAGTATAATTAGTGATTTCTCACTTATGTCACCATTTGTATCATCATCAATGTTATCAAATATCATTCCCCCATGCTTTTCATGTTAAAGATTAAACAGTCACACAATAGATATATAGTATTAGAAATATTTCAGCAATACCATATGGTATACGGAAGTATTTTAAATTAATTTACAACTAAGTTCTCCTTAACAATATATCTTTATTCTCAATAAACCATATACATTGGTATAGAGATCAAGTTCTCCTTTAAACATGCAGTGCAATCTTACTTTTTATCCTGACCCAGCATATATACTTACTGCATAATTATGTAGTGCTGCAGTCTATCACAAAGAAATAGTCAGTTATATCTAGTATTAATTTGTTCATCTAACCAGGACAGTTCTATCAATTAATCTATTTGTAATGTAAAATCTATTTCTACATGTTAGTTTCTCAATACATTTGTACTATTAAAAAAATCTATCAATATATCACAACTCTATTGTGGTGGTCCCATATATCTTCATATATTTCAAGTTGTGTCTTTGCAAAATTTGTACAATTTCTATTTATAATGCCATTCTAAACTTTGTAGGGTCCAAGAGTATGTGATATATCAGCAGTTAGTTCACTAATGCAAATTGATACCTTAATCAAAATAAATCTTATTTCTATAGTTATAAGTAGAGGAATATCTATCTACATAAGGGAGATAATTTCAACTAGATCAAAGGGAGATAATCTGTCTTGATTCTTACTTTATCATAGATCTCCTTCCAGTGTTCACAGCATTCAATACAATCACGTAGTGACTGCAGACCTGTCTGCACATGACCATCAAATATCCTGTCTAAGTTTATTTCACGGCAACATCTCCTGATTATCTCATTGCTCATCTAAAATTAAATCAATTCAATGTTCTAGGTTAAATATGTTAATCTAAAATCATATAATTATCTCTGTACTAATATGGAATGAATAACAATGAATTTATCTCATTACTAATATGAAATTAAAAAACATATTCTTCTATCACTTTTCTAATATCATAAAATAGTCAGGACATTCCAAGTTTACACTTATGAAATACATACTGAAATAATAATCCTCCAAAAACAATGACTGATGTGAAACCACTTTAACATACTGAAATAATAATCCTCCAAAAACAATGATTGATGTGAAACCACTTTAACAAAACAGATTAACCAACAAGAATTATCTAAAATTTAACTTTAATAGAAAAAAAACCACTTTATTTTGTGTAAGGTGTCAATTGATATGATTTATGCTGTAGGAAATATTTCTTTCCTCCTTTATGAAAAAAAAGAATAAATTATTAAATATGTGCCCATTAAATAGACTTGTGATAAGGCTAAAGGGTCCATTAAAAAAAGTTCATATAACTTGATAAACTACATTTCTTATAAGTAAATAACATAGTTATTCTTCTTACTTTTTTTAGAATACCAGTCAACCTTTCTCTACTTTTATAAAACTCTGAGTTAACCCAGATCATCCTGATCATATTGAGTATTTTTGGTAACATGGCAGGAATGTCTTTAGGTTTGGCCTCAGACAATTCATAACAAGGATCTTTCAACACCAACAAAAACTTCAAATTACTCTCTGCTTGTCGTGATCCTTCCTGTTAATAGTAAACATTTAGTTGGGTTAATTTGTTTCATGTAGTAGAACATTTCTTTTTTCTGGAAAATATTAAAAGATTCAAGACAGTCACCTTTTTCCTTCTTAAATAACCAAGGAACCTTATTCCCATGCTATAATCATATACTGCATGTTGATGTGCATTTTGAAAAAAAAATACAAGTGGCAGTGCGAAACATCAAACTGTTTAATTTTTACAATTCACCTGTTTCAGTGTAACCTACACCAAGCTCAAACTGTACTCATTTGATCTTTACCAGAAAATTACCTTAATTCACTTCATCTACAAAAAGGGGGAATATACAAAAATTTTAATAAAATATTTTTGCCAATTTCAACTGCAACATAAATGCATTATATATTAATTCTTATAACCAGTACTTCACTTCTTGTTTACAATAACATTTACTTACACCCCATTTCCATGAATTTGTTACCTAGTAAACATGGTAAAGACAGACATCAAGCTGATAATTTGAAAACACAAAAATTAAAATGAAACCTTTTTTGTCCATCTCTAGCTCAATATGAAAGCCATTTTAAGCTATGAGACATTACTCTTACCTTAATTTCTCCAGATAATTTAAGGAATGGTGCCACATATGATGATTTAGCACAGGTTAATATTTCTGTGATCTTTTTAACCCCTGCTTTATCTAACTGTGTACTGATACCAGTCAAATCTGAACATCTGTTCTTCCAAAACTGTATCTCATCTAGAGGACCAGAATTCTCAGCCATTTCAAATGCATCCTGGGTAGTTAATACTTCTTTGATTTGTCTGGCCCAGTGAATCATTGCAGCTAAAATAAAATATTGTTAAGTTTAATGCTTTGTCTATGGTACACAGATTTACAAGTTTCTTGACAATGATGACACAATGGAAACTTAACCAAGACTAACAACCTGAGAGAAGTCCCTTTTATATCTTAGCAAATTATAAAGTAGTAAATGGAAAATCATTAAATGGTTTCTTTCAAATCAAAAATGCTTTTGAACATTTAATGACACTTTTCTCCTTAGAATATCACATTAAGACTTATAATTCCACTATTTTTTATGTGCTGTTTTATCACAGATGCATCATGTTTCCATTTGAGTAGTGAATGAAACGGTTGCACTATTAATTTGTTTTTCACTTCACTGTCCAGACACACCAATCTTTAAATCACATATAAGTGAAATGCTGCAGTTGACAGAGAGTCAGAGATGTAATAGCACTTACTTTCTAGTCTTTGTACCAGATCTTTGTTTTTGGCAGCATCCTCTGATCTAAGTCTAAGTCCCTCAGATGGAATATACAGAACTGTTTTACCCTCCAACTTCCATCGTGTGTCAGTCAAGTTGGCCAAAAATTTGTGTAGCTGTGCTGAGAAATCATTTTTTATACCTGAACAACAGTTAAGGATTTGATATATATTTATCTGAAACTATTTATGAAAGTGCTAATTTTGTGCAGAGTGTAGGAATGCAAAAATAAAAACAAAGCCTCATTAGTATTTTGGATTGATAATTATTCCCAGGGTACCAAATTTTGTGAATTTTGTGGGAAGAGGTGAACCTTAAATATTACTGTTCAACAGAATACAAATGTCATATGCATGAAGGCTGGAATAAGAAAATTGTTAAAATCATAAAAGCTTGTATATATAAATACAATTTCTTACCAATGAAAGTGGTGACTACAAAACTAAATAACACATTAGGATTAACAAACAATGTATGTCAATATAGCTAGAATATTATAAGAAAACTAGATTCAGCAAAATAAAACCTAACAAATAAAATGATACCCTTCCTGAAACTCCAAAAATATTTTGGATCAAAAAGCAAAATAAGAGGCATTTATGTAGTATATGGATATGACAAAACCCATGGTCATGACAGTCAATTCCAAAAATCATTAGGTTTAAGAAATAACATACTTTGTTGCATGGTGTAAAATTTAAAATAAGGGTCTTTATTGTAAGTATCTTATGAATTTATTGCTTTCTATAGAGGGATATAAGATTGGTTTTATCCTGGCCAAAATGAGTAAGCATCAGTTGTTATTTTTTTAGAACATTTTTAACTTGATGCTTAATGAATATTTATACATATAAGCTGCGGCTTTTAAAATTGGTTGATATTTTATAAAAATGTACATAAAGTATCACCATACAGGAATATTGAAACAAAGGATACTGTCTGGCCATGTTGTATTTTCAAAGAAAGCTGGAGCATAGATTCCCATCATAAGCCTGAGTAGACTTTCAATATGTTGTCCTTTAACAGTTCCGTACTGAAAGATGTGATGAAAGTTTTCTGTTGTCACTTCCTTTACTCCGTCAGCTTTTATGAAGTAAGTCATCTGGTCAACGTAGTATGCAGGCAATGTATACTCAATAATGAATCCTTTATACTGGTCAATGAAAGCTACCATAAATCTAAGTCCTGGTTCTTCAATAAAATTGTTTATAGCATCTTCATGGAGTTCTTTCCACATATTTTCTGATAGGCCTGTCACATTTATTCTCATTTTAATCAGGGAAAGCTGAAAGGCAGGTTAAATAAAGTGTCAAATTTTTAATCAACAGATAACAAAACAAAGCCATGCATGTTAATTCATGTTGTTCATAATGACTAAAAGCCTGTTAGTTAGGTATTTTAACTTTTAAAACAGATATGAAGTATCTTCTGGCTTTTACAAATGCTGAAAATATTTTGATAAAAAAATTAACTATTTTATTGGACTAAATCCTATAGGCACTGCCAAAATGTATATTGTACATGCCAGAAAACTGTACAGTGTGAATAAATCAGATATTCAATGATTGAAATTACGAAGGTAGGCAAATTACTTAAAAATATGCCATACATTTTGTATTCTTTATCAATAACAGACAAGCAGACTTCAGAAGTTTCAATAAAGATTAGGATTTTTATGAAGCAGAGGTAGAATTACCACAGATGGTCCCATATCTTTAGGCGGTTCTGGTTCTGTCTGTTCTACAAGTTCTCCTGTTCCATTAACTGCTACAGATAAATCTCCTTCTCCTGGCTGTAATGTACCATTGGCTGTAACAAAATCAACAGAAAGTAATAACCAATTAATTGAATAATTGGAGAGTTTTATTCAGTTAGTACAAATCAACTAAATAAAGCAGTGAACGGTTTGCCTAATTTATTTTTCTGATGAGAATGTATGAGAAACCCTTGCATTATCAACAAGAAAAAGTGTCATCTATATTTAACAATTTACTTATTTCCCTTAGCAGAGGACAGGATCATTAACCTGCATAAATTGTTTTATTTATTTATTTCTATACTATATTCTATACACAGATATCTACCATCTTTATTACTGAATTCATTATTTAACTTTCTAGAAGGAAATTGTTTAGGCAATGTAAAATATTCTTTCTTCAAAAGCATAGACATATTTAGCTGACATGTGTAATTTGAAATTTCATAAAACAGTACATCTCATTCATTTTAATTAAATGAATTGGATATACCGTTTTAAGAAATATTTCTGTGGGTAACAGAAATCATAACGAAGAAATGATTTTTTTTTAAAACTTATAGCCAAACCGATTACAGCTGCGGCTTTTTTGTCCCCTGTAGATTAGTATGAAATGAATAATATACATTTTGTTTTAAAACAAATGTCACTTTTTAGCTCACCTGGCCCGAAGGGCCAAGTGAGCTATTCCCATCACTTTGCGTCCGGCGTCCGTCGTCGTCGTCCGTCGTCGTCCGTCGTCCGTCGTCGTTAACTTTTACAAAAATCTTCTCCTCTGAAACTACTGGGCCAAATCAAACCAAACTTGGCCACAATCATCAATGGGGTATCTAGTTTAAAAAATGTGTGGCGTGACCTGGTCAACCAACCAAGATGGCCGCCACGGCTAAAAATAGAACATAGGGGTAAAATGCAGTTTTTGGCTTATAACTCAAAAACCAAAGCATTTAGAGCAAATCTGACATGGGGTAAATATGTTTATCAGGTCAAGATCTATCTGCCCTGAAATTTTCAGATGAATCGGTCAATCGGTTGTTGGGTTGCTGCCCCTGAATTGGTAATTTTGAGGAAATTTTGCTGTTTTTGGTTATTATCTTGAATATTATTATAGATAGAGATAAACTGTAAACAGCAATAATTTTCAGCAAAGTAAGATCTACAAATAAGTCAACATGACCAAAATGGTCAGTTGACCCGTTTAGGAGTTATTGCCCTTTATAGTCAATTTTTAACCACTTTTCGTTAATTAAAGTAATCTTTTACAAAAATCTTCTCCACTGAAACTACTGGGCCAAATTAATCCAAACTTGGCCACAATCATCTTTGGGGTAATTGGTTTAAAAAATGTGTGGCGTGACCTGGTCAACCAACCAAGATGGCCGCCACGGCTAAAAAATAGAACAAAGGGGTAAAATGCAGTTTTTGGCTTATAACTCAAAAACCAAAGCATTTTGAGGAAATCTGACATGGGATAAAAATGTTTATCAGGTCCAGATCTATCTGCCCTGAAATTTTCAGATGAATCGGTCAATCGGTTGTTGGGTTGCTGCCCCTGAATTGGTAATTTTGAGGAAATTTTGGTGTTTTTGGTTATTATCTTGAATATTATTATAGATAGAGATAAACTGTAAACAGCAATAATGTTCAGCAAAGTAAGATCTACAAATAAGTCAACATGACCAAAATGGTCAGTTGACCCGTTTAGGAGTTATTGCCCTTTATAGTCAATTTTTAACCATTTTTCGTAAATTAAAGTAATCTTTTACAAAAATCTTCTCCACTGAAACTACTGGGCCAAATTAATCCAAACTTGGCCACAATCATCTTTGGGGTAATTGGTTTAAAAAATGTGTGGCGTGACCTGGTCAACCAACCAAGATGGCCGCCACGGCTAAAAAATAGAACAAAGGGGTAAAATGCAGTTTTTGGCTTATAACTCAAAAACCAAAGCATTTTGAGGAAATCTGACATGGGATAAAAATGTTTATCAGGTCCAGATCTATCTGCCCTGAAATTTTCAGATGAATCGGTCAATCGGTTGTTGGGTTGCTGCCCCTGAATTGGTAATTTTGAGGAAATTTTGGTGTTTTTGGTTATTATCTTGAATATTATTATAGATAGAGATAAACTGTAAACAGCAATAATGTTCAGCAAAGTAAGATCTACAAATAAGTCAACATGACCAAAATGGTCAGTTGACCCGTTTAGGAGTTATTGCCCTTTATAGTCAATTTTTAACCATTTTTCGTAAATTAAAGTAATCTTTTACAAAAATCTTCTCCTCTGAAACTACTGGGCCAAATTAATCCAAACTTGGCCACAATCATCTTTGGGGTATCTAGTTTAAAAAATGTGTGGCGTGACCTGGTCAACCAACCAAGATGGCTGCCACCGCTAAAAATAGAACATAGGGGTAAAATGCAGTTTTTGGCTTATAACTCAAAAACCAAAGCATTTTGAGGAAATCTGACATGGGATAAAAATGTTTATCAGGTCAAGATCTATCTGCCCTGAAATTTTCAGATCAATCGGTTGTTGGGTTGCTGCCCCTGAATTGGTAATTTTGAGGAAATTTTGCTGTTTTTGGTTATTATCTTGAATATTATTATAGATAGAGATAAATTGTAAACAGCAATAATGTTCAGCAAAGTAAGATCTACAAATAAGTCAACATGACCAAAATGGTCAGTTGACCCCTTTAGGAGTTATTGCCCTTTATAGTCAATCTTTAACCATTTTTCATAAATCTAAGTAATCTTTTACAAAATCTCCACTGAAACTACTAGGCCACAATCATCTTTGGGGTATCTAGTTTGAAAAATGTGTCCGATGACCTGGCCATTCAACCAAGATGGCCGCCACGGCTAAAAATAGAACATAGGGGTAAAATGCAGTTTTTGGCTTATAACTATGAAACCAAAGCATCTAGAGCAAATCTGACAAGAAGTTAAATTGTTAATCAAGTCAATATATATCTGCCCTGAATTTCTCAGATGAATTGGACAACTGGTTGTTGGGTTGCTGCCCTCCAATTGGTAATTTTTAAAGAAATTTTGCCGTTTTTGGTTATCTTGAATACTATTATAGATAGTGATAAACTGTAAACAGCAATAATGTTCAGCAAAGTAAGATCTACAAATAACATGACCTAAATGGTCAATTGACCCCTTAAGGAGTTATTGTCCTTTATAGTCAATTTTTAACAATTTTCATTAATTTGGTAAATTTATGTAAATTTTTACCAAATATAGTTCTCTGTTACTAATGGGCAAAGTTCATTATAGATATAATTGTAAGAAGCAAAATCGTTCAGTAAAGTAAGAACTTCAAACACATCACCATCACCAAAATAGAATTTTGTCATGAATCCATTTGTGTCCTTTGTTTAATATGCACATAGACCAAGGTGAGCGACACAGGCTCTTTAGAGCCTCTAGTTTTACAGTGCTGTAGATTATTGAAAAAATTCAAACATTTAAACGATTTAAAAGCATCATATACTACACAAGTGACTCCTAAATCTTGTTGCTTAATATTGTCTCTGGTTAAATGTGAAAATAAAGGGACTTTTTCCAGCCATTTGTTGTCAATCTTTCAAATGTTTAAATGTTATAAATACAGATTTATAACATGATGTAATTTAAATTCTAAAGAAATACCCTATACAGTACAATATGATTTAAATCTTAAATACAATTCTTAATCTTGGCAGAATACCAAAGATATACTGATATTAAACTTTTTTCAATAATCAATAATGAATGCAATGCATGCATGTACAAAAAAAAATGTATATATATGTAGCCCTGAACTTACTTAACTTCACTAAATGTAGACTTTATTACAGTTCTGTGGAAATTTATAGGTATATTAATAAATAATCCATACTACAAGTAGAAGACATGTATCATTTATTTATTTTAATTTATGAATTACTCTGTAATCCTGCTCTTCGGGTCTTCCAAATCATTACCGCTGACAATACAGAATAAACAAACTTACATGTCCCTACCACTTTGTAACAGATTTTGATCCTATTAACTACATACATGCATTCCCCTCTTCCCCCCCCCCCCCCCCCCAACTACTTTAAAAATTTATGTAACAAATCTTGTTCTTTTAACTTCTTACATGCCCCTCCTGCTGTGTCATCATGCTCTGCCAATCCATTTGCTGCTGTAACTGCAGACTCTAATGATGGCAGGGGTGTGTTACTTTTAGATCCTTTTGGAGTTCCTGCTTTTGATCCTTTTGGTGTGCTAGCTTTAGAACCCCTCTTTGTGTTAGGGGTTCCTGTTCTAGAACCTTTTTCTGACATCTCAACTCAAGTTAGGTATCTTTTTCTATTATAACATCTATGTAACTTAACTGCAATACATGAAATATTAATTAGATACAACTTATTTGAATAAAAAATACTTGCCATGAAATTTAAAATAAATGGAATGGAAATTGATATCCTGTTCAGTTTATTTTTTTTTGTGAAAGAAACATTACAGCTTCAATTTTTAATGATTTGTATATTGTACATTGTATTTCAAATGTTACTCTTAATTTTCTTTCCTTTCTTTTAGCTTAGAATTTAAAAATTTTGGTGAACAAAGAAAGAAATTTGTATTAATAAATCTACATGTACAATGTACTCATATACAATGTTAGATGAACCGAATGATAGGAATTAATGAAGGGCTGCTCAGGCTCCAAAAAAGCTGAATCCAGAAAAGTCACCAGCTGCTTTATTTGGTCTTTTAAAAATTTAGAGCCAAGTTTGGTCACTGAGCATGCTAATTTCCTATACTGGAAATTGAAACCATGTTCAATTTATAAATACACATTACATGATTTGACATGATTGACTCTGGTAGGGTTTAAACACATGAAAACACAAAAAATGTGTACTTTTATTTCTTCATCATTATTCATAGGTACAATGTATGGGAATATAAATATACCTGTAACAATGAAGTTTAAAACTAGTGTTGTCAAATCGTACAATTTTGCCTAAGCAGTTACTCGGATAATCGTTATAGCTGTATACTAATTATGTTTCCTTAATATCTTGCCCTGAGCTGATGGATAAGTTTTCTAACTTCTAACTAATTGTATGTTTTTTTTAATCAACAATACATTTTGGTTGTAGCTATCAATATACTGGATAATTGATCTGTCAAATTAATTACCACGATGAAAGTTTTTAAATAGAACAAAATCATTAATAATTTCAATAAATTACATTGACATCAAATCTACTTAGTTTGAAAACAAAGTCTGGGTTACAAATTAGCGTTTTTGGTATTTGATTCTTCTGACGGTTCACCGTTTAATCGTTGACAACACTATTAAACAAAACAGTGTATCACATGTTTATCATTGAATGCAGCTGGTATATTTTTGTATCGAAAGTAGGGGAGACAAAGAAAAAGTACGTCTGACTTTACCTTTTTTTAAGAAACACTAGTGAAACTACATAATCATGTTTTTAACACGCTTATTATGGTTTTTGTCTTTCTGTCAATTACGTTATCTTCATGAAACAAGTTGCGACAACTGCAAAGCCTAACCCAGTCCTTGGAAAATAATCAAACATTATTTGCATTTCAAAATAATTTACTGTACCCCTTGTAACTTGGGACCCCTGCCCCTGGCACAGTATAAGCCAACACTTTACCAAGTGAGTTCTACACTGTTACAGTTATGCAGGGTGGTGAAAAATAAAACCAGGCAAGGAGAAACTACAGAAAGAATAAAGTTTATGTCGGTATCTTATGGTACAGTACTGCTAGTGCTATGTCTATGATCAACAAGTTCTGACTCCATGACTCTGGTAGTCGTTCTACTTTGTCTTTTAATATTGACTTTAATCTTGGTTTGTGTGCATTTTGTAAAATTATATGCATTGATTTAGTATATTTGTCGGTATCACCTTAATCTTCAATGGAAATTGTGCATTAATAATACAAAACTTTGTGTTAAAATGCCGAAAAAAGTTTGAAGTTTACCTTAACAACCATCCAGCTTTAGATTTATTTAGATCACGTCTGTTCTCGTAAATTACCGAGAAATTTACTGTATTTTCATTGGCTAACGAAAAGAGGCACCTGTGGGGATTGTAACAAACTAAGTTATTTAGAGATTGTTCACTCTAAGAACCCTTTTAACACCAACCATAAACCAAACTACATCGTTTTTCAAAACACACAACAACGGACTAAAATCCTTAAAAATTACACAGTTTTATAAATATTAACGAATGTAAAGGTATTAATAAAGGTTTTCTTTCATTACTTTATACAATCATTCCAGTGTCGCATCTATGGGGATGGGGGATGGGGGATGTCTCAGGATTAGAACCCACCCTTTTCTGATGATTATTGCTTTTATTCTTATTTTTCTGAAATATATTTTTGATTTTTAGAGTTTCTCTTTATTCTGTTATGGTTTCTGTCAAAATTGGGGGAAAACCATATTTTAAGGGAAATAACTCATATTAGGGTTCTATAGAAGATTTCTGTTATGTTGACTTATTTGTAGATCTTATTTTGCTAAAACTGTTTGCTCTTACAAAATCTCTCTATTATACTTTCTGCAAAAAACACAAAAAATAGGAAAAACATTTCTTTTCTGCTTATTTTTAGTTTCAAATATTTCTCTGTCTATTATAGTATTTTTGATAACCAAAAACTTAAAAAATTGAGAGAAATATTACATTTCAGGGGCATTTACTCTAAAGTGGGTTGTATGATTTTTCTGAAAATTCCTGATTTTCTTAGATGTTACTTTTGCTCTTACTGTTTTAGTTTTTTGAGAGAGATAAGCCAAAATCTGTAAAATTTGCTTATAATGACAATTTAAGGGTACTAACCCCAAAATGGTCTGTCTTATTTTTCTGAAAATTCCATTTATCGTCCTTCCATACGCCTATATCACCCTGCTCTGTCGCTCAGTAATTCTCGTATCAAGACTTCAAAAGAGACCAGGCATTATCAGTGACGTCACAATGTGAGCGGAGAATTTATCAGCGACGTCACAATGCGAGAGGAGACGTTATCAAGCTTGCTTTCTTCAAGCGTAAAACGGTCTTAGGGAGAGGAAAAAAGACCATTAAAGTTAACAAATTCTATTAGATGATTAGATATGATCAGCTGTCATAAAACATGACCACAGTTTCATAAAATATAACAAATGGGTAAAATGTAGTTTTTGGTTGATATCTCTACAGAAAAGCAATAGCAGCAAACTGGCATGAGTTCAAATTATCCTTAGGGTTTAGACATGAAGCTTGATCATATAGATTATCGGGTTTTCTACACATTGATATTGTATCTATACGTAGAAAACCTGATTATCTTTTTATCGTTCTGATAAAAAGATAATCAGGTTTTCTACGTATAGATATCGTAAAATATCAGCCGCTCGACACAATGTGAAACTTTTTAGCTCGTTCGCTACGCTCACTCGCCAAAAAGGTTCACATTGTGGCTCGCGGCTGATATTTTACAATATCAATGTGTAGAAAACCTGATAATCTATATGATCAAGCTTCATGTCTAAACCCTAAGGATAATTTGAACTCATGCCAGTTTGCTGCTATTGCTTTTCTGTAGAGATATCAACCAAAAACTACATTTTACCCATTTGTTATATTTTATGAAACTGTGGTCATGTTTTATGACAGCTGATCATATCTAATCATCTAATAGAATTTGTTAACTTTAAAAGATTCTCTTTGAAAAGCTAGATTAGTTTAATAACAGTATTTCAAGTGCTTCAGCTGGCCACTAAACTTACATTTCAGGCACTTTGAGTTTGCTAAGGTTGGTACTTCATTTCTATTGTACAAATGTATTATCTAAGATATTGTCCAAAGTATCAATAGTATTTTTAATTTTTTGGTGATTGCATCGTTTTTCATGTCATTCCTCTGTCATATGATTGTTCAATTTAAGGTATTCATTGACTATGAAACATATTAACTATGGTTGTGCCAGACCAGGAGTCTGTAGTCCAATAATTGTTGTTTTCTTCTGGCTATAGGTTTCACAATTTATACATATGTAATTTGTTATGCTCTTTCATGGATGTCAGCTGTGTCACTGTACAGTAGTGGACACAAGCTCTACAGAAGCAAAACAACTATAATGAATACATGATGGCAGTATATTGCAACAAGAAAAAGGAAAAAATACTATTTGGAAACTAATATTACTGTTTTTTTTTTTATTTTGTGTTTTGACATCTTTTGGTATCTGTTTATAAGAGTGACTCCATATTTAAAACAGAGTAATTCAATCTGACAACTGGAATGTAGAATGCGAGTTGAAAGCCATATGACATATGTTACATAGACTTATACACCTTTAATTAACCAGTATACCAGATATCTTGTATAGTTTATGACTAAGAGTTTGATGAGGTCAAGATCAGGAGACAACATACATAGATATAGGAAGATGTGGTGTGAGTGCCAATGAGACAACTCTCCATACAAATAACAATTTAAAAAGTAAACCATTATAGGTTAAAGTACGGCCTTCAACACGGAGCCTTAGCTCACACCGAACAACAAGCTATAAAGGGCCCCAAAATTACTAGTGTAAAACCATTCAAACGGGAAAACCAACGGTCTAATCTATATTAACATACACGTTTTACATATAGGTGAAGAAACGGAGAAGATAATTGAGGTTATTAATAAACGATATGAAATAACCTGGTATGGCTAATATAAGAGAACTGAAAGTTACATACATACATTTTTTGGACTTTATGACTTACATAAATTGGAACAATGGGAGCAAGACTGGCTAATGTCTTTTAACCCAGACAAATGTGAAATCCACATAACAAGAAAATGTAAACCCATCATCTTTGAATACACACTACATGATCACATATTAAAATAAACAGACAAAGCACAAGATCTCAGCGTTTCCATCACAAACTATCTGACATGGAATTCACATATAAATAACATCACAAATAAAGCAAATGCGTCACTCAGATTTATAAAAATGTAAAAACCAACAGCATAAAAGCAAAGGAACTTGCTTACTAAACATACATCAGACCAAAAATTGAATATTGTAGTGTTGTCTGGGACCCCTGGCGAAACAACATATACATAAAATTGAAATGATCCAGAGAAGAACTGCCAGGTATACACTAAATTAATACAGCTACCAAAGCAGTGTAACAGCCATGCTTGAACATCTAGGTTGGCCTACCTTACAACAAAGAAGAAATCTGGCATCAGTCACCATGCTTTACAAAATCCAACACCAATTAGTATCCATCTCAAAGATATAATATTTAGTACCATCAAAAGAACATAAATTTGAATAGCCATTCTCTTCCACAAATTACCATTTATATTCATTATTTCCTGGAACAATAAAGTTGTGGAATTCTTTACCATCAAAAGGTAGCCTGTAACACTTACAAGCTTTTAAGTCTGATGCAAAACAACATAATATATTGCTTGATAATAATCATGTTTTATCTATATACAAAATTAAAAAAAACTAGAGGCTCTAAAGAGTCCGTGTCGCTCACCTTGGTCTATGTGAATATTAAACAAGAGGCTCTCAAGAGCCTGAATCGCTCACCTGGTAAACAATGCCTTCGGCCATGTTTTTTGACGAAATAGAAAATAAAACACAAACTTTATTTTATACACCCTACTGATCATTCAAATGAAGTTTGGTTGAATTTGGTTGAGTAGTTTTAGAGGAGAAGATTTTTTAAAGTTAGCAAATATGATGAACAAATAGTGAAAAATTGTCATTAAAGGACAATAACCCCTTAAGGGGTCAATTGACAATTTTGGTCATATTAACTTATTTGTAGATCTTACTTTGCTGATCATTTTTGCTGTTTACAGTTTATCATTATCTATAATAATATTCAAGATAATGACCAAAAACTGCAAAATTTCCTTAAAATTACCAATCAAGTGGCAGCAACCCAACAATGGTTTGTTTGATTCGTCTGAAAATTTCAGGGCTGATAGATCTTGACCTAATGAACATTTTTACCCCTGTCAGATTTGCTCTAAATGCTTTCGTTTTTGAGATATAAGCCAAAAACTGCATTTGACCCCTACGTTCTATTTAAAGTAAGGGCGGCCATGTTTTTTGACGGATCAAAAATCGAAGCATACACTTTGTGCAGGATAATCTAAGGAACTATCATGCTAAGTTTCATCCAAATCCATTCAGTAGTTTCAGAGGAGAAGATTTTTTAAAGTTAGCAAATATGATGAACAAATTGTGAAAAATTATCATTAAAGGACATTTACCCCTTAAGGGGTCAATTGACAATTTTGGTCATATTAACCTATTTGTAGATCTTACTTTGCTGATCATTTTTGCTGTTTACAGTTTATCTTCATCTATAATAATATTCAAGATAATGACCAAAAACTGCAAAATTTCCTTAAAATTACCAATTAAGTGGCAGCAACCCAACAATGGTTTGTTTGATTCATCTGAAAATTTCTGGGCCGATAGATCTTGACCTAATGAACATTTTAACCCCATGTCAGATTTGCTCTAAATGCTTCCGTTTTTGAGATATAAGCCAAAAACTGCATTTGACCCCTATGTTCTATTTTAAGTAACGGCGGCCATGTTTTTTGACGGATCAAAAATCGAAGCACACACTTTGTGCAGGATAATCTAAGGAACAATCATTTTAAGTTTCATTCAAATCCATTCAGTAGTTTCAGAGGAGAAGATGTTTGAAAAATTGTTAACGACGACGACGACGTCGACGACGACGACGACGCCAAGTGATGAGAAAAGCTCACATGGTCTTTTAGGCCAGGTGAGCTAACAAAGGAAGCAGATGGATTCATGACAAAATTGTGTTTTGGTGATGGTGATGTGTTTTTAACTCCTTAGGGGTCAATTGACTATTTCCGTCATGTTGACTTATTTGTAAATCTTACTTTGCTTAACATTATTGATGTTTACAGTTTATCTCTATCTATAATAATATTCAAGATAATAACCAAAAACAGCAAAATTTCCTTAAAATTACCAATTCAGGGGCAGCAACCCAACAACAGGTTGTCAGATTCATCTGAATATTTCAGGGCAGATAGATCTTGACCTGATAAACAATTTTACCCGATGTCAGATTTGCTCTAAATGCTTTGGTTTTTGAGTGATAAGCCAAAAACTGCATTTTACCCCATTGTTCTATTTTTAGCCATGGCGGCCATCTTGGTTGGTTGGCCAGGTCACTGGACACAATTTTTAACTAGATACCCCAATGATGATTGTGGTCAAGTTTGGTTTAATTTGGCCCAGTAGTTTCAGAGGAGAAGATTTTTGTAAAAGATGACTAAGATTTACGAAAAATGGTTAAAAATTGACTATAAAGGGCAATAACTCCTAAAGGGGTCAACAGACCATTTTGGTCCTGTTGACTTATTTGTAGATCTTACTTTACTGAACATTTTTGCTGTTTACAGTTTATCTCTATCTATGATAATATTCAAGATAATAACCAAAAACAGTAAAATTTCCTTAAAATTACCAATTCAGGGGCAGCAACCTATCAACTGGTTGTCCGATTCATCTCAAAATTTCAGGGCAGATAGATCTTGACCTGATTAACAATTTTACCCCATGTCAGATTTGCTCTAAATGCTTTGGTTTTTGAGTGATAAGCCAAAAACTGCATTTTACCCCGATGTTCTATTTTTAGCCATGGCGGCCATCTTGGTTGGTTGGCCAGGTCACCGTACACAATTTTTTAACTAGATACCCCAATGATGATTGTGGTCAAGTTTGGTTTAATTTGGCCCAGTAGTTTCAGAGGAGAAGATTTTTGTAAAAGATGACTAAGATTTACGAAAAATGGTTAAAAATTGACTATAAAGGGCAATAACTCCTAAAGGGGTCAACATTATTTGTAGATCTTACTTTACTGAACATTTTTTATGTTTACAGTTTATCTCTATCTATGATAATATTCAAGATAATAACCAAAAACAGCAAAATTTCCTTAAAATTACCAATTCAGGGGCGGCCATCTTGGTTGGTTGGCTGGGTCACCGGACACAATTTTTAAACTAGATACCCAAATAATAATTGTGGCCAAGTTTGGTAAAAATTGGCCCAGTAGTTTCAGAGGAGAAGATTATTGTAAAAGCTAATGACGGACGCCAAGTGATGAGAAAAGCTCACTTGGCCCTTTGGGCCAGGTGAGCTAAAAACGTTTTAGAAATTATTGTAAATATGTTCAGATTTTAAATTTTGTCCCTAGTAAGTGCCTTCTGTAATCTTCAACATATTGAAGTTAAGAAGTATTATGTAGATGTAGATGTACTGCAAGATAGTTAATAACCCAAATTCAACTTATAAATAAACTATGTCTTTCCTCATAAGAATATCAATTAGAACACCTCCAGTAGATTTAGTATCAGATGTCATAAGGAGTCGCAGAGAAGCAAGACCTTTTGCAATGCCAAACTATGGTATTGACATGATGTCAAACCAAAAGCATTCAAAATACATATAAAATGTTTACCGTGCTGTCACCAGATAAGTAATACATTTGTACTTAAGTCACACTGTAGTTTTCAAGATAAATTAGACAAAAAGGGACATCCATGAGGAACTTGAAAACATAAATAGTTATATTTAAACAATCTTTAATGTGTTTTAATAATTAGGAATGCAAACACATACATAATATTCTCTCACAGAGTACAATCAATAAACATTTGAAAAATACAAAAACAATTAAGTAAAATTCTAATAATATATATATTATCACATTATTTGCTATATAAATACTTTAAAAGGCTAACACAGAATTTTTGTAAGTATTTTGTTAATTACTTAACCTAATTCAACACTGGCTTAGATTTAATACACCTTATCGCTATTTGTCCGCCATTACTGGATATCACACAGGTTCCCGTAAAATTTTGACTTCACAATACAAAATATCTAACGCCACAATGGAAAAGTGATTGTTGTATGCGTCAAAAGTTCAAGCGGCAGGGTCAGCCGGGATTAACGATAAGGTGTATTAGCTCATTGCTGTTAACATTTGCAGGACTACTTGATATAGCCTTACACATAAAAATAGTACATGCATATTTTTTTTATAAGAACATTATAATATAGTTTGGGGACTTACAATCTGATCAAAGAGAATCTAACCTGATTGTGTGTCCTCACTTTCAGGATTTTTATTAATGCAAAGTAAATAAAACCTTTCCCCAGAATCAGTTGTTATTTTTTACCTGTTCATTTACATTTTGCCAATTTTTTTATTATTGCAAAGGAAACAAAACCATTCCCCAAAGAATCACTTGTTGTTTACCTGGCACTTTTAGCAAAGTGAAATGTCCCATTAAATAATACAATAGCTTTTTTTTTTTTATCTCTATGGAGTTCACTTAATGAAAAATCACTGTTCCCATTCACAGAGAACAAATTGTATTTATTCAATGCAACAGTTCACTTTGCAAAAGTTTAAATGACCAGGTAACTATCAACTTGGAAACTTTTTATTTCCTTTGCAATAATAATAATTTTTTTGAAAAAAAAACATCAATCTGGTTAATTTCTTGATTTACCCAAAAAAAGAAATTGGTTATCATAATAATGATAATTTTTACAAAAATGACAACTTATATACAACATATTATTTTGGTAAAACACAGGTACTAGCTTTTTACAGAAGAAATATATAACTTATCTTTTATATCAAATTAATCATGCTTTTCTAGAGATTAATTCCTCTATTTTCAAGTTTAACAATTTTTTACATATCATCCTAAATACCTTGATTATTTAGTTTTACAGAAAATCTAAAATTAGTACTTAAATTTTAATCTGGAATGCAAATAAATTCTGATTCTTGTATATGAGGTAAACATTAATCAGATGCAACTGCAAACTATTATTTACAAGCTATAACCAATAATAAAAGATATCTGGCACTATGATAAGATCTTTAATCATAGTCAAGTGTTAATGAAATATGTCTATTTAGACCTAAATTACCAAGAATCAGACACATTTAAAATGAAAACTATCCTTTTATTATCAGACCAATATGAAAGTGCAGAGAAAAACATACAATAAGTTCAGTCATTAAAAACAATATTTTGGTTAATTCCAATATATTATGTAACTCTAAGTACTTTACATAGAAAGCAGTCAAGTTATATCAGTCGTTTGATTTTAGATTTTTTACATAGTCCACTGTAGATGGCTCTAATAAATTAGTTTATTATCAATTTCTATTTATGGTCTGTTTAATAGTCTAAACTCATCAGTAAAGCCGTTCCTCTTTTTACCCAATGATCAGGTGATTTTTCTCCTGCTTTCATATCCACCCCTACAATGAAGGAGGATCTTTCTCCACTCCCTGCTCTGTTGGGATAGTAATAACATGGACAAGTGTATATTCCTGTAATAGATAAAGTTCAAGATTTACTTTGACTCAGGGTTCATGACACTCCTCCTTTAATGATGATCTGTCTACAATCTTTGCATAATTATTAAATATAAGTTTACAAGTACTTTTAAATAAACTGATCTATGAAGGCATTATTTTTAGATTTCAAACTCATCCATTCATAATATGAATTTACCATGTAGCCCAACACTTACAACGAATAAAAACAACAGATACCATGTAACAAAATCTAACAACAATTTGAAGAATTATAACAGCTAGTTGTGTGAATACCTTTTGCTGACTTTTTCTTGTTTTCAACTGGTTTGAAATGAATGGTTGGTACAGGACATACTAGCTCCATTGGCTTGGCTTCTACTAAACAAGAATTCTTCATGTCCCAACCTGCTCCTTGTAGGAATAAACCTTTCACATAGACACCATCCTACAATAAATACAAAACAGTAAACATAAAACAGACTTTTAGGTAAGGTAATTAAATGAGCTCAAATCATATGACTGTTTAAGAAACCACAGTGATTCTTTAGTCATATCTGTATGCTTTTTTGTCTTAAGTTGAGTCCATATAGCTTCATGTTATATCGTCATTTTTAATTTTGAGGTATGTTGCAGATCAACACCAGATTAAAATAAAATCTTAAGATAAAACATATGTAACCATAATATAACTCAACATAAAAAGGAATTACAACTTTAAAATTTTCTATAACTGGTAAATTTCGAAAATTGCCAACTTAATTGGTTCAAAAGGGCTTATAAATATGCATTTGGGAAACATTAAATTATAAGTCAACAGCTCTATTTCTTTTCAAAACTTGATTGAACTCTTGTATTACATAACAAAACATATCAAATTTTGAACTCTTGTATTACATAACAAAACATATCAAATTTTGCAAAGTTAATCGAGCTTAATAACATTACCAAAGCATGAATATGACAGTTGTTTTCAATTAGTTGAATGTGTATGAGCTTTCTGATTTGAATTTTCCTTTGAGATCAGTATTTTTGTCATTTTACTTTTTACATGGATCTTGTGTTGTCAATTTTGTACTTTTTCTACACGAGTTAGTTTTTATTTTGCATTTTATAATAAAAATGTAAAAAGAATATGTTTCATCTTTATCATTTCTTAACTCACACAAACTATGATGATGTCTTCAATATTCTAATACATTATACCTTACCTTTGGTGGTCCTATAATGTTTTCATCACTGACAGTCATAATACTGAACTCCCAAGACAAAGTATCAATAGACACCTATAATATAGATAATAAACTAAAATAAAATCATGGACAGCTATACTTCTAAATTCTCACAACTAACAAAGGTGCAAATGATTAAAAATAATTAATTCAACTGCAATAATGATAAAACATTAAGACATTAGAAACAGGGATTGAAAATCTCCTTCTTACAATTTTTTTTAATCTATCTTCAAAGTTCTTATACAAGGAGGGAAAGCAATAAAAGCACAAGAGAGCTGTAAAGACAATTGTCATAGAGTCAATGTTTTTTGTGACTTCAATGAATAATAAAATTGCTACACTGTATATAATATAAATATATTGGTGATTGGTGTTGCATATACTCTTACATTATTTTGTTTGGCTGATACTTGTACTACTGCAGTCAAGAAACCAGAAGGCAAAGTAAAGCCTGGTAACCAGTATATTATTGATTGTTGTAGCATAAATACACTTACATTGTTTTGTCTAGCTGATGTCTGTAGTACAGCAGTCAGGAAACCAGTAGGCAAAGTAAAGCCTGGTATCCAGTATATAAATGGGGGATTTGCTCTCTTGGACCATTTTGAAAGCTGTTCTACCCTGACCACAAGGTCTCTGGTCCATGAAGCTAATGGCTTAAGTGATGGGTAAGCCTATAAGAATAATCTCTAAATTTGAATAAGACATTTTACTTGCTTATAAATATAAATATAAGAAGATGGTGTATGATTGCCTATGCAACAACTCTCCACCAGGCAAAATTTCACAAAAGTTAGCAACTATATATTACCGTACAGTGTTCAACAATGATACCTCATTAATCAACAAATAATAATCTAATTGTTAATATACAGTATCACAATCGTAATAAATAATTTATGTGAAATGATTTAGTTGCAAAATGTACGCTTTTGTTGATTTTTAAAGTAAAACAAAACCAAACAAACCTTTAGCCAAGTGGGTGGAACTCTACCATCAAATATACACTGGAATGTATTCTCTAATTCCATTGTCATCACAACTAAGCCTTTAATACCTTGCTCTAAATTTGTCAGAGCTGTTCTGATTATTCCCATTAAAGTATTGTATCTCTCAATCTGGAAAAAAAATAAGTTGGGTGTGATCACTAACTTACTGTCACTAATTAAACGTGTTTTTTTTACATCTACCGGTATCTTAAAAGCATCAGGAAGCATTTAAAAATAGAAAAACAGGTATTTAAGCTACAATTATCCCCATAAAAAGATGTGTTTATATTCTTACTTTTGGCATACTTATTATTTTTTATACAGCATTCTTAACAGTAAACTCAATCATATTATGTTTTAAAATTCCAAAATCTCATGCTGACTCATGTTCTCTTGTTATCAGATATTGATAAAATATTTTTTCTAATTTTTGTGCTTTTTTCACATTTCTTGAGTGGTGCAAGAAACATATTTCTCATCACTAGGGGAAAATCTGTTCTCAGCAAATGATTGGTCGAAATTTAATTATGACGTTAATTTCTTTTCTATTTCTCCTGAATTTCCTATTGCGACATCCTGAAAAAAGGTGACCATGTCTGATGACGTCATATATTAAGAACATAACTTTCTGCAAAGGGAAGGATAAAAGGGAAACAGATTACACCACTATCAATCGTAAACAGATCACACCACTATAAATCGTAAACAGATTACACCACTTTAAATCGTAAACAGATTACACCACTTTAAATCGTAAACAGATTACACCACTATAAATCGAGTATTACACCACTATAAATCGAGTATTACAATATTTCTCCTCTCTCAAAAATATTTCTCCACTCTCAAAAGTTAAATTTTAATTATATAAAAAGCTTGGAAGGCCTCACACTTTAAATATCTAAATTTTATTGTCCCACTTTGATATAGTAATGATGTGGAAGAAAGTTAAATGTTCAAATTTAAAGAGGCAGGCTATATAACATAACATGACATTATCATTCAAATTACCGGGGATCATGCTTCATGTTAATGTTTTACTATATAAAGTTTGACAGTAAAGGTGAAGAACTTCCAATAAGTACCAGGATGAAGAACAGCAATAAAAGTGCCTTTGATGTACAGTAATATTAATAATACAGTCAGAAGTTACTCTTACTTCCTGCAATAATACAATGTTGATTGGTCTATGATCCATCTCAAGAATCTTAACAGTTCCTTCATAGTCCAAATCATCTGGGATCTGTTTATAGATATTGGCAGCTAGGTTCAACACCTAAAAAGTAAAGAATATAGTCTATATCATACAGGATCTATTTATTTATATACAGACTAAATATATTTCCCAAATCAGGAGCCTGAAGTACAGTGATTGTAGTATGTTCATGTCTGTCCTATTTGTTTTTCATAAATTGTTTTGTTATAAAAAAAACAAATCATTTGTATTGTTTCACATTTTTCACGTCTGGTCTTTTATAGCCAACTTTACTTTTTTTTCATTGTCATAGGCCATACAGTGGCCTATAATTGCTTAATATCACTTATTTTTAACTCTGATGGATAGTTGTCTAATTGGCAATCATATCACATCTCCTCATTTTATACATCATATACATATAGATGATTATATCTACATCATTTGGTCTGTACTGGATAGTTGTACCACCATGACCACTGCCAATCATACAACATCTTTTAATTTTCATAAGTGATGTTCTTCTGTATAATGGTTTCCATCCTAACACCTATACAAACCTAATACCTTATCCCCCCTGTTTTCTTCACCTCTTATGAGTGGGATTTATACTAAGTCATGTCACCTAAACAAACCCTGTTACTTATCCACCCAAACCCTGTTTTTCTCCACTTCATATGTGGACACAGTGGCTGAAAACCCAATTATGCCCCGATCATATACCTTGTCCTCTCTGCTTTCTCCACTCCCTACAAGGGACACCGTGGGCTGTAGACTCAGCAATGTATCAAACATCATCTTAGTTTCCTGTATCTGTGACTGTATGTCAGCATTAGAATGTTGTCCAAAGGCCTCAGGATGATCCACATTAGGTAACATACTGACATACTCTCTGTACACAGCTAAAGGACCATCTTTAGGTATGTAATAAGTTGGCAAAGATGACAGTCTAAAATAACATACAATTTATTATTTTTTATTCGTGTGATATTAATGAGGTGAAGGACAACAACTAAATAGATTCCCTCTGAATTATTAAATAATAATGTTAATAACCAGTTCCATCCTTTCTAAATTATGCTTTATTTATCAGTTATATGATCTATTCACTTTTTAGAAATATAAAGTTTGGTCAGGTAAGGATTTGAAACCCTTGATAGTTATGGTATTGTTAGCTTCCTCTTGGAAATGGTAGTTGATATATGTGTCATAAGTGTCATTATATAATTAACATTCATGGCAATACAAAACACTTACTGATAAAATATTGTACTAATGACTCCATCTTGGAAATAGTCATTTATATATGTCATCAACAGGCGACGATCCCAATCATCAGTCACATGACCTCCGTACACTATACCAGCCACTAAAAATTTCATTGCCTCCCAAGGTGTTTCCTCATAATGATCTAGATATATACACATCAAGTTCTCTGATACCTGAGGTAAATAAATTAGAAGTTACAATGGAGATCAAAAATAGGCAAATCAGGTACCTTGCTTCTTATGTGAAGTAAATCCACAGTTTACAATGTATGACAATTTGTCCAAAGTGATTGTCTAAATGTGAAAAAAAATCTTCTTCTTCCTTGACTTAAGTGTTCTGGTATGTCAAGTTCTGAATTGTGATTTTAAGTTTTTATGTGTATAGGAGCTTTATTTTCTTACCTCAAAATCAGAATCATTGAACTCGTAGAGAATATTCCATCCCAGCGTGAGGAACTTCTTCCTCTCTAACAGTAAGGAATGGAAGTAACAGAGAGAAAACAGTAACTTTTTATACTTGTCTTGTTTTGGACATCTCTGGAACTGGGAGTCAGAAATGTTAGTGTATAATCTCTTCAAGTTGGCTTTCAGACCCTAAAATATGATGTAAAATATTAAAGGTATATATGAATGTTTCTAAGGAAATAACACATCAAAAATACTTGTTAACAATTTATTGATATAAGCATTAGTTACTGTATAGGATTATTTTGTAGCAATTCTCACTTTTATTGGATTGCACTGTATACACAGTAAAGGGAGGTTATTTGCATAATAGATAACTCTAAATATATTTTTATTGCATGATTAATTACTCTGAAAAAAACTTTGACTGCATAATTAATCATTCTGAAGAAATTTTCATTGCTTTGTTGATTACAATTTTGTTATTTAGGTGTATTAATACCATATAATTGTAAATTTCTTAAAACACAGAAACATTGTGCAGAACAAGGTAGAAAAGCTATGTTCAGTATGAGAAGAACTACATCATCATTATGTTTAAATGTATTTACAATGCTTAGTCTTTTTGATACTTATGTTAGTAGCATATTAATGTATGGGTGTGAAATATGGGGAGTACACAAATCTCCTATGATAGAAAAGGTCCATTTGGACTACTGCAAAATGTTATTAAATGTCAAAAGAACGACCTCAAATGTGATGGTCTATTTTGAATTAGGTAGATTTCCACTGCAGTATGAGCGTAATTATAGAATACTTAAATTTTGGTTCAAAATTTTAATTAGTGACAATTGTATATTAAGGTCTTGTTATAAAGAACTTGTGTTAAATTGTTCAAAATGTATGAATTGGGCAACATATGTTAAAAGATTGATATATAGTCTTGGTATGAATAATTTGTGGGATAAGCAGTGGTTGTTAAATGGAGACAGCTCATATTTACCTTTGATAAGACAGCGTTTGTTTGATCAAGCTAACCAAGAGTTACAATTTTTATTAGATTCTTCTTCAAAGTGTAGATTATATAAGTATGTTGTAACAAATGTAGTTTTGCAATTTTATTTACAGAAATGCATTCCTGTACTTTTTCGTAAATGTATAACAAGGATTCGCTTGTCTTCACATAACCTTTGTATTGAAACTGGACGTTATGTTGGTACGAATAGAAATGAAAGAAATTGTATTTTTTGTGATTTAGGAGTAATAGAGGATGAATTTCATTTTATCCTTCAATGTAGTAGATATACTGATTTGCGAAAAAAATATATAAAAAAATATTACTGGTCTAGGCCATCAACTTTTAAATTAATAGAATTATTGTCAGGTGAAAACACAAAACAGCTTTGTAACTTGGGAAAGTTTATACATTTCTCTTTTAAATTAAGAAACAGTTTATTGTAATAAAAGATATTTTGTATTGATGAAACTTCTGACGTCACCTATTGTTTATTATACATATTGTTTGTAATATGCCATATGTATATGTTCCAGACCATATGAGTATTTGGACCGTACGCGTACGGTCCGGACCGTATACGTATACTTGTACGGTCCGACCATACGCGTACGGTCGGACCGTATGAGTATACGCGTATGGTCCAGTTTGAGCTGACCATACATGTTATGGGTTATATTGGTTAAATTTCAACAAACGTTTATCACAATCTCAATTTTGAGTTTTACAAATTTTTATTATTACAAATAGATGGATAAAATGAACAAAGGAACAATTGAAATTAAATATTTGTTCAATTGTATATCTGAATCCTATTTTGGTACTCTCGCCCAAGGTGACACTTGCTACCACAAGTAACGTAATATTTTTTACATTTACATGTTTGCAGTTCATGCATGTTCCTTTGCATCTGCATTTTTCGTAAAGTTAAAATAAACTAAAACAATTGTCCTGCCAAATTATGTTTACTTCCGATATCTTCAATTTCAGTGATCATAATTCAATTAATTTATTACTGATCGATAAGCTAAATACAAGAGATTAACAGATTTAATTAGTGTGAATTTTTTATATAGTTTAAATATAAAAGTTTTTATTTCAATTACAATAGAACTTTTTTATAGCAATTTGAGAGTTAAGTTATGTTGATCTGTTATATGCATTTGTATCTAATGAACTTGACCAACTTCTTGACATTAGTCAGACCGTACGCGTACGGTCCGACCGTATGAGTATTTTGAAAAAATACGCATACGGTCCAGACCGTACGCGTACGGTCCAAATACTCATACGGTCTGGAACATATACACTACATGTACTTGATTATACTGATGAGCCGTAAGGCTCAAAGTTAATAAAGAATTTGAATTTGAATACTCTGCAAATATGTTTATTGCATGATTTATTTCTCTGGAGGAACTTTAATTGCATAACTGATTACTCTGGACTAACTTTAATTGCATAATTGATTACTCTGAAGTTACTTTAATTGCATGATTGATTACTCTGGAGTTATTTTAATTGCATGATTGATTACTCTGGAGTTATTATAATTGCATAATTGATTACTCTGGAGTTACTTTAATTGCATAATTGATTTCTCTGAAGGAACTTTAATTGCATAATTAATTGATTACTCTGGAGATGCTTTAATTGCATAATTGATTACTCTGGAGTTATTTTAATTGCATAATTGATTACTCTGGAGTTACTTTAATTGCATAATTGGTACTCTGGATTTATTTTAATTGCATAATTGATTACTCTGGAGTTATTTAAATTGCATAATTGGTTACTCTGAAGATACTTTACTTGCATAATTGATTACTCTGGAGTTATTTTAATTGCATAATTAATTGATTACTCTGCAGTTACTTTACTTGCATAATAGATTACTCTGGAGTTACTTTACTTGCATAATTGATTTCTCTGAAGTTACTTTAATTACATAATTGATTACTCTGGAGTTACTTTACTTGCATAATTGAATACTCTGGAGGTACTTCTATTGCATGATCAGGATATGGACTACAACTAACTACCTACCTTAGGTGGTTCTGTTGTCATTTTAAGGCCAGTCTGTAGGATGGTTATAGGGAAATCTGGATGTGGACTACTACTAAGCCACAGTCTGAATTCTGGATGTGGCTCTGGTTTTTGAGTCTGGAATTGTTCTATAATCTTATGGAGATGTGGCATCCAGCTTAGTGAAAGGTGGCAGTTAGCTAAAAATACCCAGTTACCCTAAAAATAAAAAAATAGTGACACATATGTTACAAACTTTAAAATATTGCTGAAACATGTATGTTTTGTTTTGGTTACTACCTCATTATAATCACCCCAAAAAGATGCATTGTAGGAAAAACACATAATATAAAAAAGAAGATGTGGCATGATTGCCAATGAGACAACTCTCCACAAGAGACCAAAATGACACAGAAATAACAACTATAGGTTACCATACGGCCTTCAACTATGAGAAAATCCCATACGGCATAGTCAGCTATAATAGGCCCTGAAATGAAAATGTAAAACAATTAAAACCAGAAGTCCTGTAACTATTAAAACATCTACTGTTATCTCATTTCCAGCAGCATGATGTTTTACACTTTATCACCTACCTCTCTAATTCCTTCCTTGATCAGCCTGGTTGCTATTGGAGCTTGACCTTGTCCTAAAGACAGAGCATTGAAGTTGTTGGCCAGACCTTTAGATTCAGCTAGCTGTAGAAGGTGATTTGTTGGGTCCTGTAATAAAGGAAGTAACTAATTTGATGTTTATCTTATATACCATGCATTAAAAAGAGGTAAGACCTTTTTGTTTTACAATTTGGTAAATTAATTCTATAACAAAGGATACATGACAATAATTTTCTTTGTTCAGTCTTTTCTAATTCTTTTTTTTTTCAATTACTAAAGTAACATACATATAAAAAGAGTACAATGGCAGTGTAAAATGTTAGTATTAAAGTCGTCCTAACTCCTTAAATAATGTGAATTCATTTATTTTTGTTGATATCAATTTTGGTAAATTGTCAGAGATAAAATGATTTTTTTTATGGGTTTGCAGAGACCCTTATGCAAACAAGCCTATACAATAAATTGTACTCTGTTGAACACTTAAAAATTTTTGGTTTACCAATACTAAAAAAATCTAGGAAATCAATATCCCATGAGTCATACTAAATTATTATGAAATCACAGTACTTTTTTTCCCAATACAGTAAAACCTGAGTAAACCAGACCCTGAATAAACCAGTTTACTGTCCATTCCGGCCAAAAATTAAAGTCCCGTTTTTTTCCCTTCAAAGTCTTTGTTAAAATACCCTTTATAAATCGGACCCTGTGTATTCCGAAATTCTGGTCTAATGATGCAGTCCCAATACCCTTAATTACATCAATTATTACCTGTCAAAACCAGTTTGTCTAATTAATTTAAAATGATAACAGTATTGATCGATATGCAATTAAACATATTTGTTTATACAAGCTGACTTTTTAAGGATAACCAATTAGCCAGGTGTTAAACTGTGAACTTACACATGGTACAGAAGTGTCAGCTGTATTATTGAAACACTATAAAAGTGTTAATTAAACTGAAAGACACACCAACTATATTTCGGATAGAACGTACCTTGTAAATTGAATATTTTTTTTCAAATCTCGGCGTAAGAAATTTACATCGTGTTTTCAAAATCCAGGGTTCCCTGTAAACCCCTAAACCATTGACCATGAATGATATTGAAGAACACCCAGATGACGAAAATCCTTAAGTATCGTACACTGTACAACAATGTTTTATTCAGGATGAAATTTCATTTGATAATATTCTGGGTTTTTAATCGACTGTAGCAACGTCGGAAATGAACGATGGAAGAAAAAAGAAACTCTTGTGTCACAATTCAAACAACGCGAGGATTCTGATGCAAATGAATACAATGAGCACAAAGTGAAAGTGAAACTGACAAGTCGGAGACTGATGCTACCCAGGTCTATTTGACATAAGATAATATGTAAAAAAAGGTTACAATATTATTTTTTCGAATTCGAGGAACAACCAGTTTCTTAAATTTCTATAGCCAATGAATAAGAAGATTCAAAACAACGATCGTGCGAAGTTATTACAGTACGTTATTACGTTTTGTATTATCAGTTTATAATTTACATACACAATTTACAATTAGACAGAACTTTTACCTGCAATATATCGGACATCACAAGTCATTAACTTACGGTCCGATACGGAAACCTGAATAAAACGGCCTACTGTCCAAACCAGCCCTTTTCCATAGTCCAGTAGCTGGCCGGTTTATACAGGTTTATTAACTGTATCAATCATTATAGAAATATAAAAAGATAATCATTTATCTCAAAGAACAAAATCATATTGAATCAGACTGACAATGATTGAACAAACGAGAATATAAATCCTTCTACCTTTTTAATTTTAAATGCATAAAAATAAGTGAAAATTTGTTCATCAATTGTACTTGAGAAAGTCAAGATATGTAGTAGGATACATGCTATAACTTACCGCCCCATTAGACAGAATAAATATCAGCGGTGTTTTACAATTACAATCATCAATAACTTGTGACATATCTAGGGCTGGTGGCTCTGTAAACTTTACACCCAGATGATTCAAAATAAAAGTTGTACAACAGAATGACACCCGGTCTGGTCTCAAGGATCGAACAAATAACATTTTCTGTAATTCATTACATGCATTCTCCCATTCTCCTGTAATATAGACATCATTAGTGAGTAAAACACAATTTGAGATTTAATCTTAAGGATCATACAAATAAATTCTCTTTTAATTCAATTCAGTTTTTGTATAAAACATATCTCAAATACCTTTTTTTCATTCTACCTTTTATGTAAGAGTGAAGAATGTATATCAATGAGACTTCAACACAATGACACTATATCTATGTAAAAATTTCTCTAATTCTTTGGCAAGTTATAAAAAAGAAGTTGTGGTATGATTGCCAATGAGACAACTATCCACAAAAGATATAGGTCACCGTACGGCCTTCAACAATGAGCAAAGCCCATACCACATAGTCAGCTATAAAAGGCCCCGATAAGACAATGTAAAACAATTCAAACGAGAAAACTAAATGCTTTCTGGATCAATTGTTTCCAAATTTTAATCAATGTGCGGCTGCCGATGATCTCAGCTGGTTAAGCAGAAAGGACATAGTCTTTGTCAGCTCTCAAGATGAATTGAAATGTGCTATCCAGTATTAAAAAAAATTACATCATTGCAGAATAGATTAATCTTTACAAATTGTTTGTTCACGTTGTTTCTTACTAGGGTGCAAGATCGTTACGATCGTTTATATATGTATGGATGGATCTGTCATAGAGTTGTCACTTGTTTAGACGTACTTATATATATATCATGTACTGCAGTACGCCGCTAGATTAAAACTGACATGGAAAGGTAACACACGGCCAGCGAAAGCTCTTATTTTGAGAGCCCAGGTGGTCGTGTGGTCTAGCGGGACGGCTGCAGTGCAGGCGATTTGGTGTCACGATATCACAGTAGCATGGGTTATATACAACTCGTCTAAACATCAACCCAACAATGTTAAATCTGTAAATTTGCTTTCGCAAATTTTTGGTTCTTCCCTCGCTGGGATTCGAACCCATGCTACTGTGATGTCGTGACACCAAATCGCCTGCACGGCAGCCGTCCCGCTAGACCACACGACCACCTGGGCTCTCAAAAAAAGAGCTTTCGCTGGCCGTGTGTTACTTTTCCACGTCAGTTTTAATCTAGCGGCGTACTGCAGTACATGATATATAAGATATAAATATAAACTTACCAGGTAGGGGTGTTTTTTCTGGTTCAGCAGATGAGTACCATGTGTGCCAATCTTTTGGATATTGTTCAAAGGATGTAATTATTCCATGGAAGTTGGTTAGTTTGTCTAACTCTGTAATGTTATCCCAAGCTGTGTCTGATAACCAGTTAGAGCAAGGATTATCTATTTGACTGTCCCTATCCATAACCTGAAATATACAGAAGATAATGTCCTGAGACAGTCACAAACAATAATCTGAATTACACTACAAATAATGTCTTGAGACAGACCCTAGCAATTACATGAAATATACAGCAAATAAAGTCTGGGGACATTCCCTAACAATAACCTGAAGCATACAGCAAATAATTTCCTAAGACAGTCCCTAACAGACCAGAATTATATATCAAATAATTTCCTAAGACAGTCCCTAACAGACCAGAATTATATATCAAATAATGTTCTAAGACAGTCCCTAACAGACCAGAATTATATATCAAATAATGTCAAGCTTAGCGAACTTAATACATACAATTCAACCAAATAAGAATCTCCATACATAAACTACCCTCAATATAAGATAATTAATTGATATTTATACCATACTTACAATGCCATCATGTAAGATAGTAACTGGTAATAAATCCCTTAACTTAGGCTGCCACCATGTAAGGCTCTTAATGGATCTCTATACTAAAGTCGACCAAGTAAGAAAATGGAATCCTATACTTCTAATGCCACAGTGAAAGACAATGAATTGATTCACAAACTTACAATGCCACCATATTTGAAAATGAATCCCTATACTTTCAATGCCACTGTGCAAGATAATTATTGAACCCCAATACTTACAATGCCACCATGAAGGAAGAAACTGTACTCATCCATGTTGATCTTATTAACTGCTTCTAAAATCTTCACACACATTTGAAATGACATTAGCAGTTTGTGTCTCTCAAACAAGCCTCTACAGGCATATCTGAAAATAAAACAATTAACTAAGAATGATAGATGTACATTCTACCTCCATGAGACAGCAACCCAAGGACAAAAATAACCATGAGATATTTAGTCTATCAGTTATAATCTAAGCAGTGTTTAGTTTATGTGTGTAATCAGGTTTTGTTCTCTTTTTTTTTATAAATATTATCTCAATTATCAACCTAGTGAAATAAAGGCAAATTAATAAATATATATATATATGGAGTTTATTGCATTGTTTTACTATTGTCCACAGAAGAGGATTGAGCATCTTCATTCTAATTAAGGTGGTACCTAAAACTACAGGGAGATAACTCTGTAAAATCAGCAGAACGTTTTAAAGACGTTGTGTTCATAAGGGAATATTAAGCTTCTCAATGATCAAAATAAGTGTTTGTCAAACTGCTATATAACCAGTGTAATTCTTCTGATAAAACGGTTGGTTCAAATTTTTTGAAATTTTTATATTTTTGTCAAAGGGTCAAAGTAAATACTTTGTCAAAATTTTAAGAAAATTAAACGAGCCAAACTAATTTTAGTTAAAGTGTTGGGTACCACCTTAAGGTAAGAAAAATTTTTTTTACTCTAAAATTTTTTAAGTATTCTTTACATATATATTGCTTTACCCCCTTAAGTATAAAAGACTACAAATTCATAATCATATAGTTTAGATACTACAATTAGTTACATTGCAAAATGTCAATTCCTGTAAACAAAGCTGCAAATTCAATCATCTTCTATCTAAAATAAGTATATAGACCAAATAGAGTTATCATATGCATATGAAATTATTCATTTATTCAGGTTTGTGACATATGCAACAAGAACTTACTTGTAAACAGCATAAGTGTGGTATTCATTTAAATTGACAATTCTTTCATCCAGCTTTTGACTTTTCTGGCTTCTGTCTATTGACTGTAGAAATAATTCTATGTAGGAGTCCAGAGAAAACTGGTACATAGGATCAATCATTCCCATGTCATTCAAGACAAAGAACAAAATGGCAGCTCTCTGGGCACATGATCTGTAGCCCTACAAATATATAAAGAATTTATTGCATTGGTTCAAATTAAACTGGTACATTGGATCAATCAAGGCCATGTCTTTCAATAAAATAGCTGCTCTCTGGGCACACGATCTATAGCACTACAAATATGTAAAGAATTTATTGTATTGGTCCAAATAAAACTGGTACATTGGGTCAAACATTCCCATGTCATTCAAGACAAAAAACAAAATGGCAGCTCTCTGGGCACATGATCTATATCACTACAAATATGTCAAGAATTAATTGTATTGTTACAGAGAAAACTGGTACATGTAATTCAAGACAAAGAACAAAATAGCAGCTCTCTTGGCACATGATCTATAGCCCTAAAAATATACAAAGAATTACATGTATTGGTCCAAATTAAACAGGTTAATTTGATCAATTGATTCCATGCCGTTCAAGAAAAAAAACTTTCTAGGCACATGATATGAAGCCCTACAAGTATGTAATTTTTATTAAACTTTTGTAGGGAACATGAAAATAGGCAGTTGAACACATATTGAATAAAAAAAAAACTTAAAACAAAATACCCAGATGACTTTTAAAATGTTTATATCATTGAAAAAGCTCCAAATTATCTCCCTTTGGTTATTATTTTTTTTCAAATGAACTGTAATTAAACTAAACTATTGTAAAATTTAAGCGATTTCTGTAATTTAGTTCTTTTTTTATTTCGATTTAACCTTTTTTTCTCCTATTATTTCAACAGAAAAAAAACGCCTTAACAAAAATGCATGCTTCTTTTAAAAGTAAATTGTGAACTTAAATGAACGGTGACCCCATATTTGTATTCAATTTTTCCATTAAGTATAGGATAAAGTTTATTTATAGAAAAAAATAGTGAAATCCTATATCTAAAAAAAAAAATTTAGACCCGCGAGCCCCCTTAATGTTTTTTCTATTTCAAGCCACTGGATTGATCATTAACTAATAAAAGAGATTGAAGTAGAAATTGGTCTGTTAAATGATAAATGTTTGTGTTGATATCCTAAGACACTTCCTATTAAGTTATTTTGCATCTCTTATAGACATATACTAACCTCTCGAGCAGCATCAATTTTATGTTCAGTTTGTTCCGATATCTGGAGTTTCTCTGACACTTCCTGTGAAGTCATTTTAGATGTCTGTAATGTGTTAACTAACTGTTCATCGTCTAATAAAGACCCCTTCGTCTCATTTAAAAGTCTGAAATATATTGTAAATATGAAGTAGTTAATTTAGACATCATTATATAACTATGTCTAAATAATGACAAATATCACAAGTGTTAGGCAAAACATTAATACAGAAACTCATTTCACAAAATTACAAATCTAAGGTTAAGGTCAATGTCATGTGTCAGATCAACAAGTCCACCTTTAAGCTGGTAAATTTTCTGTAAATGATAAAGTAAAAACAGAAGAAACAAGATGCATTAAGATGAAAACAAACCTGAGAATTTCATCTTCACATTCTTCTAACTTTTTCTTTCCACTGGCAATACTCTTCACAAGCTGATCTTTAGTTTCCTCTAGTTCTGCTTTCTCTTTTTTAACCACAATACCGAGGAACTGAGCTTGTAGTCCTTTAATGAGAAATAATAAACAAAGTCTATAAAACAGAAATGAATCAATCATAAAGGACAACTGGCCTTATCTGGCATTTTATCATTCAAATAAATCACTTCTAAAGTTTTACAGTGGAAGTAGCAAGTTTTATTGTTATATTTACCCTGCTCTTTAACAGCAAAGTTGACAATAGTAGTTTTGGTAGATATATCTGGCATATAGTGGGGGTTACCAAGTTTTGTTGTGATGTAGAATCTGAAATCAGAGTTGTACTCTATCTCTTTATCACCAACTTTAATACAAGTGATACCACCTGAAACAAATTAAATACAAACCATTTTATTTTATCATAAAAATCTACACTGATTGACCAATAAATATTAATCCTTTTATTAAATCTTTATTTTTTTATAATAAAGTAAATTACTTTTTTCAATTAATAGAACATAATTTGATATAGTTGAAACTCGGTTGGGTTGAAAACTAGGATGAATCGAAATAGTTTCTCAGTCCAGGTAAAATTCCTGTTTCATCATTACATAATTACCTTTGATGAGTCAAACTCGGCTGATTCGTAAACTCGGATAAGTCAAGTAAATTTCATAGTCCTGACCAAGTAAAATTACTTTAAAACAACCTGAGTTGGAATTTACGAATTTTCAAAAGATGCACCCCTGATGGCTCCCGTTTTTATTATTTCACCTTTTTTAATCAATGATTTGTTCAGTATAGGATCCAATGATGGCTCTAGTTTCTCCCTGACATTTTGTAGTAAAACTGGTGTTCCAAAGTGTATCCCACTCTCTAGATATTTCATGTAGTCTGCCTGCTGAAAATCTATCACTTTTAATCCCTAAAATATAAATCAATTATTTTTTATTACATTACTGTATTAGGAATGTTTAGAAATAACTTTTGTTTTCCATATCAGCCTAAGTATCAATTCAAGAATGTAGAGATGTCTAGGACCATACAAGTTTCTGATATTGAAAAAAGAAATTTAACAATCTATTATCAACTTCACTGTATCATTCATTTGACATTTATTTTCATAAGATCATGCAAAAATATTATTCCTTTCGATCATAAAAATATATTTCCTTAGATCATAAAAATATTATTCCTTAGATCATAAAAATAATTTTTCTGACTACAATATTTTAACAATAATGTCACATTTGAGAATGCAATTTTAAACAAATAAATTGTTGATACAGAGATATGTCTTGCCTGTATGTGTTTAAGGTAATTATCCACTTACCATTTCTGCTTCTTTGTTCTTGATCCATTTGATTGCCTGTCCTTGAGGATCCACCATCAGTGGCCATCTACTACCAGTGGTTACTATAACACCATTTTCTGTAGAGAAACTGTCACTTGGTAGGCCTTGGATATTCCATTCTCTTACTTGCGTAGGACGTGCCATGAACTCACTGAACTCAAATGTTGGTGTACATGGAATTCCTAACTTGGCAATCTGTATCCAAAAATAATGCTACCTTAATACCTTACATTTCACTAAGTAAGTAAGTAAGTAATGACTTTAATTACAGAGGGTGACTCAATTAGCTTTCGCTAATCTACCCTGAGGCCCTCATTAAAGACTGATTGGCAGTTTTGACAATTTTTGAAGTTCTACAGATTTTCAACTTGATTTTGCTTTGTTTGTTAATATGTTTATTGCTTTATTGATATACAAAGAAAATATAAAAGATTAAAATGCATCTTTTTAACTGTTGCTTTATAAGGTTCAGTATAAAGAAATATTTAAAACAAACATATATATATATGAAATTCAAAATTCAAAGCTGCTGTATTCAATCATATGCATGTGTTCATATATAGTTCAAACCTGAGGAATCCATAATTTCTTGACAATTTTCTCTCTGTAGTTGGATAAGAATGGCCCCATGTAAGACATGAAGGCAGCAGCTAGCATGCAATCTCCTGGTAGAGTACTTATCTTCTCTTTCAAATTCTGAAGAAGAAAATGTCATTCTAGTGATCATCTTTTAATCATATATTGTGAGTCTTTGTGATACAATGTATCACAATTTTGATACAAAAATGAATAAAAAATATTTTTTTCTTTTTATCAAAGTCATTTCATTTTTAACTTTTATCTAATTAAGTCACTTAAGCTGAACATCTACAGTACCCATTACCTCAGTCACCCAGTAAGTTTTTAATTGCCGTATTTTACCTGAACTGTTTCTTCCCATCTGACTCTTTCTTCAGCCAGTCCCTCTACAAGTTTAGCAGCTCTTTCTAACATCATTTCTGTATAATCTGCCTTTCTCTTTAAATCTTCTTTCTGTTCCAACTTCTCGTCATAGACTCTCTTCAATTCTTCCATTTTAGCTTTAACCTGCATTGGTCATTATAAATTCAAATTCAATATTTTCTGATTAAACATAAGAAGAAAATTTCAGTGAGATAATCATGTGTAAGAAGGTGCTGTTTAGTTTACTTTCTTCACCTGATTGGAAATGAAAATGAACAGACTACTAGTGCTTAAAATCTTTGTAGTATACATTTATTTTCAAAAGAGCAAAAGAACAAAATTTTGTAAATGGAAGGAAAAAATGGACATTTGATAATATCTAATACTTTTGTCAAATTCTCTGAAATTGTACAATTCCACTGTAATTATAGCCCAAAATATATATTCTATATAATCTTTATTACTCATGTTGTAACAACTATATAAATAAAAAAGTGTTTGCATATCTAACTTTTTCATTCATCATGATCTAAAATAAACTCTCTCCTCAGTAAACTAGAAATAACCCTACTCATTTAGAATAAAATTTCTGCTAAAAATATAATATAAACCTCTGCTAATTTCTGTTGAGCCTCGGCAAGAGCATCTTGTTTTTCTTGCAACTGTTTCATGGCGACATTCAGCCTCTGTTGTTTAGGTTGGACTACCCTGTAAACACGACCATACAATTCCATGGCTCTGACCCATAGACAGAGAGACTTGGCTGCCAGGGATACCCTACCTACGATCTCAGGACGAAAGTCACTCTGGTTGACATAATTACTGCTGATCTTCTTTAACATTTTGTCTGATATGTTGTCTTTGTCATAGGCCACTAATTTATTGATGAAATTGTTATCACCTGTAAAGAAAATCTTTTAACAAAGTTGGATGGTACCAAAAATATTACTTAAAGAGACAAAAACCCAAGTGATGACATACAGTTAGCAGTCTCATTGAACCCATGGTTACCTCAACAATCCAGTTCAAACAACAGAAATCAGGAAATTAATTCCCAAAGACAACAGAATAAGAGGCTGGTTGTCATATCCCTTACAGCCATGCTTATGTTTTATTAACAAAGAATACACTAATAATGGATGTGTCATTTATTAGTCTTATACTAAGCAGTGAGAAACTATGTAGACAAAAATAACAGTCATCACTTAAAAAGAGGTAAAAAAGAAAATTCTTTTGATTATTGTGTTCCACTGTGAAACATTTATAGGTTGTCTTTGTTGTCTTGTATCTTTATTGCTACAACTTCAGTATTTTGCTGTTTATAATTCTTGCATTCTTGCAATTCAAAAGGTGGGACCACTTTCGTCTTCTTTTGGGAGCTGGAAAGGTCATGATATCAAACATCTGGCTAGGACATACCTAGGGTTAAAAATTGGCATTTGCTGCTTTGCTTCCAAACATGCAACATTGGGATGCATTCTCTTACAGACTGTCACCGTGTAAAATCACATTTTTAAATTTAGTTTGTCAGCCTGCTAAATTACTAATCAAACAATTCTTAGCTGCCAAAGACCTCTTCCTAATTATTATCCTGAATTGCAATCTAAAAATGTTTTCATCGGCAGTGTATGTGCTATCAGCTATCAATGAATGTGAAAGTTACATCTAACAAATTCTATACATACCAAGCTGTTTCTTGGCTTCAGACCAGGTAGGCTCATTGCCTCTGAGGATCATGACAGCTTCCATTACCTTCTCCACTTGTGCTGGGGGTCTTCCATAAGATCTGATCTCAGTTATATCATTCTTGTTCAGTGAATCAAGTGCCTGTAACCAATAAATACAGGATTTCATGACAAATTAACAAAATCATATTTTTAAAACATGTATTGTATTGTCCCAAGTGTTAAACCCTTGGTTGAATTATAATCCTTCAGAGCAGGCATAGCTTTATCCAGATCATGATGAACTATGTCGGCCATGTGTTTATATAAACATTATTTCTTATTACCTCTATAGCTTCCTTTAGAGCAGGCATAGCTTCATCCAGATCATGCTGAACTATGTCAGCCATGTGTTTACATAAAACATTATTCCTTCTTACCTCTATAGCTTCCTTTAGAGCAGGCATAGCTTCATCCAGATCATGATGAGCTATGTCAGCCATGTGTTTACATAAAACATTATTCCTTCTTACCTCTATAGCTTCCTTTAGAGCAGGCATAGCTTTATCTAGATCATGCTGAGCTATGTCAGCCATGTCTTTATATAAAACATTATACCTTCTTACCTCTATAGCTTCCTTTAGAGCAGGCATAGCTTCATCCAGATCATGCTGAGCTATGTCAGCCATGTGTTTACATTTAGCCTCTTCTTCACCTATTCTTTCACTTTTTATAGTTACAGTCTAAAATAAAAATATCAAAGATACTCACATTACAAGAACCAGGCTTCACAAATCCAAATAAAGATTAAGGATGGGCATAACAGAGAAAAGGGGAAATAATTAACTTAATTATCTAAAACTAAAAGGCTCTAAAGAGCCTGTGTTGCTCACCTTGGTCTAAGTGCATATTAAACAAAGGATGCAGATGGATTCATGACAAAATTGTGTTTTGGTGTTGGTGATGTGTTTGTAGATCTTACTTTATTGAACAATCTTGCTGCTTACAATTATCTCTATTAAGTTGACTTATTTGTAGCTCTTACTTTGCTGTACATTATTGCTATTTACAGTTTATCTTTATCTATAATAATATTATAATAATAACCAAAAGCTGCCAAATTTTCTTAAAATAACCAATTCAAGGGCAGCCCGATTGGTCTGAAAATTCCAGGGCAGATAGATCTTGACCTAATGAACAATTTTATTCACAGCAGATTTTCTCTAAATGCTTTGGTTTCAGAGATATGAGCCAAAAACTGCATTTTACCCTATATACTATTTTTAGCCATGTCGGCCATCATGGTTCACGAGCATGGTCATCGGACACATTTTTTAAACTAGATACCCTAATGATGTTTGTGGACAAGTTTGGTTAAAATTTACAAAAAAATATAAACAAGAATGTGTCCCCAGTACATGAATGCCCCACTCTTACTATCATTTTCTATGTTCAGTGGACCGTGAAATTGGGGTCAAAAGTCTTATTTGGCATTAAAATTAGAAAGATCATATCATAAGGAACATGTGTACTAAGTTTCGTGGGAAAAATTTGGTTGATTATATAGGGAATCATTGAAGCATGACTGAAGGGCCCCCCCCCCCCCCCCCTTAGGTCAGTCAGCGGGGCCCCCCCTTAGGAAAAGTTCTGGATCCACCACTGGTAATATATCAATGGGTAGAAATTTCGAGGTCAATAGGTCATACATGTTCATCCTCTCTTACAATGTCTGTTAAACTTTGTTCTCTGATCTTTTTGTCTCATAATATGAATCAAAGATTCTATATGGTTATCATCTCATGGAAATAATTTGTGATGATAGCTGGGATACTGTTGCGATTTTCTTGTGAAATATATGAACGGGTAGGGATATTGGCATAAACCAATATATGAATGGGGGATGTTTTCAAACCCCATCCAGACGTCTGTACCCAAATTTTTAGGTTGAGACACCCCCCCATGTAAAAATACAAACAAGGTACTCTTAGGAGGTTCTCAGATACTGTTACTGTATTTCTACTCCCTATAATTTCATCCTGATTATATCTATATCCCTACATTCTGCTGATCATCAATATATTGTTTTTTGTTGTTGTAAAATTTAATAAGTTACTAAAGACTATATACATCATACCTTTTGTTGCTCATCAGCATCCCTTTTCTGTTGTACAATATTAATGAGGTACTCGTCACAAGTTTTCTGATACTGAATAACTTTAACTCTAGCATCTTCTAACTCCTCAGTCATATTTTTAACCTTTGCTCGTGTCTCATCTATCTTACTCAAACCATTCTTTAATTTGTTGGCCTGGTCACCTAATTCTTTTCTCTTGGAATACAACAACCTGGAAATATAAAGTACAAAATACATCACTGCATCTCAAAATTAACTGGCTGGAGTTTATAATCTTTGTGGAGCAACTATATTTGTCATGTGTGATATTTTACCTCTTGTCAAATCAATCAATATGGAAGGATACTTAATTATATACTAGGAGAAAACACAAAATAACATATGTAAGGAAAGACAACTGAATGGTTAATTCATCATTAAAAAAATTGACAAAAATTCAAGGTAATTTATTTTACATAAATAATCAAAAACAGGTTCTTACAAAAATAAATGAGTTCTCTGTTTGTTTTGTTAGCTCAGAATTATGTAAGGATACTGTACTTTTGAATATAATTGAGTGTATAAAATAAACACATTCTTCAATTCTTCAAAATTATAACATTATATATATAACAGGAAATACAGAAATCTCCATACACATTTTTGATATAAAGAATTTTATTCTTTCTAGTTGTTGGTCTTAAAGAAGAAGCCCATATTAGATTAAATATTGTTAATCACTTTAGATTTACTGTTGTATATCACTTTGAAACTTACTTTTTGTATCCACTCACAAATTCCAGATAGTTAGTAGGTGTAACATAGTTATGTCGTTTCATCTCTAATAGCATTTTACGTGAAAGTTCTGAGACAGATTTATGCATTGCTGAGAACATCTTCACCAAATATGGCTTAATCTTGTCCTGAAATAAAAATAATCAGATTTTTCCGTATACTGTTGACACAGAGATATGTTTTGCCTGTTCGCAGAAAATTCAGAATAAGGACAATCTGATGGACAGCAACATTGTTAATTTATTCAAAGACAATGGACTATGAACTAGGGGCAGGGCCTTGAAATAGATGACAAACTGTGTTGACTAATAGTAATGCAACTTTATAGAAAATATCATTGGTCAATCAGAAGTAGATCCTACCAAACTGACTGAAGTAACAAACTTAACATTGAAAATTGCTAATTATTTAAAATTTACTGGACCATGACCTAGTTATATAGGAGGCAGGGCCTTGAAATAGTCTTCACAACATCAGATGGTTGTTTTTTGATAAATTTATTATACTTTCTGTTTTTTAACTACAAGGGGCTAGTAATTTCTCCTTATCAAACCTTCTCCTCTATAATTGGAATAAGAACACTGCTGTTATTTAACTGATTCAATGTATCTTGTTCATCGTTCAGTATGGTCTTCTATAATCAATATCACAGAAGATCTGATACCTAGCACTTTTAGAAATGGAAAAGATCTGTCAAGATATAGGAGAGTAAATCAGCTAACTATGTATCTATAATCTAAAAATAATCCAACCTCTTTGTCCATGTCCAGAGTAACATCTTGTAAGTACTTGTCAGCCACTTCATTTAGGGCATCTATTGGCCATTCACTGAACCAGTCAATTGTAGTACAGTTGACAAAGGCTGGGAACTTTCTCACACGATTTCTGTAGAAATAAAATAAATGATAAACATTCATTACTGAACCAGTCAATTGTAGTACAGTTCACAAAGGCTGGAAACTTTCTCACATGATTTCTATAAGGAATAAAATAAATGATAAACATTTGTTTATAAGTATCCCTCATAAACCAGTCAATTCAGTGATTGTCGTTAGTTGCTGTTACCTATTGGTTTTTTTAATTGTAATTATTGAGCCATAGACGAAAATGAAAAAAATATTATTGTTATTTTAGAATGAGTATTAAAACACATATATAATCTACACTCTACAAACAAATAAAGTCATATTTCACATCATACATTTCTCTTTTACCAGTTATAAACCATTTAAATTAAATAACTCAAATTATTCATATGAAACTGTGAAAAGAAATCATTTACCCTTAATAGTGCAAACTGATAACATAGTCCATTAAACCAAACACAAGTGTAACCAAAATACCATACAACAAAATATTGCAATTCACAGTCTGCATACTTATACAACAAAAAGTAGATGTGTTTCCCAATACTGTGATAAATTTCAAGTAACACAGTTCTTGCCTAAAGGGTTCTCCAACTGGGCTCATGCATAAAACTACATGTAAATTGGATCGCACACGTCCAATCAGGAATGAGAACACACTTTGTTGAGTATCCTCAATTCCCTCATTTTGTGCAACTTCTAACAATTCATTTCTGACCTAACAATGAATCAAAAATAAATGTTATGAATTTTCTGAAAGACAATATACCAATTAAGGGTTAAATTTATCAGTAAAGGCTAAATACTAGAGGTGATTCTTCAATTGTCCAAGGGCTATAACTCCATTATTATTTTTCTCTTTTTATAATTTTTTTAATTTTAAGGCTAGAGATCGATCACATTTTTTCAATTTTCTGTCTAATTTCAATTTCCAAGGGGCATAATCCCTATAAAAAAGTTGATCTACACTATGTAATGGTGTATGTAGGGGTGAGAGTGGAGAATGGAATTTTCTTAACATTTACATTTCAAAGGAACATAATTCCTGCACAAATAAATTAACAACACTCTTTTGAGATGAAGCTAAAAACACTGATGATATAAACCTTTGATATTAATTTTCTCTAAAGATTTTTAAAATGCAATTTTCCATAAAAATATATAGTTCTAGGGGGAACAACTCCTGTAAAAATGGTTAAATTGCACTGATTTATTTTTGAACTCCTCCAAGACATTGCTTATACACACCTTGACATAAATTTCATACAAATCTGGCAAAAATTGAAGATAAGATATCTGACATTATGTACTAAATGACAATACACTACCTCCTCAAACTCCTCCTCATTATATAAACTTGGTATTTCTCCACTACTTAAGATGTTATTTATATCCTCTAAGAATTCCTCCTCTACCACTTGACTGTCACTAAAAATAAACACTGTGGGCTTGTTTAGAACTCCAGTTTGCCAGTACAGTCTCTTTAAATCTGAAGAAAGAAAGAAAAAAAGATTGCTTGTTCAATAAACAGTAAAATAATTTCAACATACATATGAGCTCAAAATGATTTCTTGGTGTTTTTTTACCATTTGGAGTCAAACAGTTATAAAAGCCAAGATCACCAAGATCTACTGTGGATTCATTATTTTTTGTTAAACATCAATTTTAGTAGATTTCGTGGGTACAGGTGAACCACAAATTAAAATGCTCAACGGATAACAAATTTTCCATGGACTTTGTTGCAAACTTTTAAAAAATCATGAAATTAAATTTTCATGAAAGTGCAAGTTTTCCTCATTCCACGAAAAATTTGTACTCACGAAAATAAATGAATTTACAGTATTATGTTTAATGCCACTGTGGATATTTTAAACTCCTTTCCTTAGAGTTCCTTCCATGTTTAAGCTTGATTTTGTGTTGTTCACTCTAATTTTTGTAAAACATTATCAGGTTATGCTAACAACACTATTAAAATGTTAAAAAAGAGAACTATTGAATAAGGACTTTGTTTTGCAACTTAATATTTTGTATGCTATAAATATTTTTTATGGAATAATGGAAAGAAAGAAGAAGTTTCCTTTTTTCCAATGAAAACAAAAAGGTCCAATGGAATCTTGGAATACCCTATCTGAAGGGTTGTCAGATATCATTCAAGCCAGGACCCTTACAAGAAGAACACAAATGTATTGAAAAAGAAATCTGTTAAATACAGAATAATTTGATTTCTAATGATATATTAACATACCGTCTTTGAATTCATTTCTCCTGTACAGTTTACTAATCTCAATCTCAAAAGCAGACATGCCACACATGAATGAAGCTAGTCTAGTCAAACTTTTATGTCCACTACCTCCAATCCCCACAAGTAGCATGTTACCACATGGTTGTCGTATCACTCGAACTATCTTTACCACTAGAAAATCAGATAATTGTTTTATTGAAGAAAGTTTATTATAAATTATGTCAACTTGTCAATTAATCATTAAAAACATGTATCAATATTGATTAAAATCAATAGATTTTCAGTGATACTTTTATCTCCACATTTCCAAGGGGTTTCTTTCATGAAACCATTTCATTGTGTTCTATAGACTATTGAAGAATATAAACAGTTCCAATCACACAATCCCAATGTGATGTGGGACTCCAATCCAAAACTAATATCTTTCCCCATTCAATAACACGCCATTAGAGAACTAACAAGCTGCATACTGTAAGTCACTGGTGTTTTTATTCTTTCCTCCCATAAAATGAATATCTTAATATGTTCTATTGCATCACTGAACATAATAAAGTCAAATCTGACAGTCACTGATGTGCTGTCACCCTTCCCTCACATCAAACAGATATCTTGCCATGTTCTATTGTATCCATGAACATAATAATGTATATATTGATGGTCCCTGGTATGTTTTCTCCCCTTCCCTCCTATTAAACAGATTTCTTACCATGTTCTATTGCATCCATGAACATAATAATGTATATATTGATGGTCCCTGGTATGTTTTCGCCCCTTCCCTCCTATTAAACAGATTTCTTACCATGTTCTATTGCATCCATGAACATAATAATGTATATATTGATGGTCCCTGGTATGTTTTCGCCCCTTCCCTCCTATTAAACAGATTTCTTACCATGTTCTATTGCATCCATGAACATAATAATGTATATATTGATGGTCCCTGGTATGTTTTGGCCCCTTCCCTCCTATTAAACAGATATCTTACCATGTTCTATTGCACCCATGAACATAATAATGTATATATTGATGGTCCCTGGTATGTTTTGGCCCCTTTCCTCCTATTAAACAGATATCTTACCATGTTTTATTGCATCCATGAACATAATAATGTATATATTGATGGTCCCTGGTATGTTTTGGCCCCTTTCCTCCTATTAAACAGATATCTTACCATGTTCTATTGCACCCATGAACATAATAATGTATATATTGATGGTCCCTGGTATGTTTTCACCCCTTCCCTCCTATTAAACAGATATCTTACCATGTTCTATTGCACCCATGAACATAATAATGTATATATTGATGGTCCCTGGTATGTTTTGGCCCCTTTCCTCCTATTAAACAGATTTCTTACCATGTTCTATAGCATCCCTGAACATAACAATGTATATATTGATGGTCCCTGGTATGTTTTGGCCCCTTTCCTCCTATTAAACAGATTTCTTACCATGTTCTATAGCATCCCTGAACATAATAATGTATATATTGATGGTCCCTGGTATGTTTTGGCCCCTTTCCTCCTATTAAACAGATTTCTTACCATGTTCTATAGCATCCCTGAACATAACAAGGTCCATATTGATTGTCCCTGGCGTGTTGTTATATTTCTCTAGGACACCATTCAGATGATCCCTTATCCTTCCAATATCTGTTATGTCTTCATATCTCTTTTCTTCATTCAGAAAATCACCTATAAATATAACTTCTGTATTAAAATATTGGTTTGGATATATATATATTCAAAACTGATACAAACTGAATATGAATAGAAACCTCATTTAAGAACATAACTATCACTGGTATCATTGAAATATCACAAAGAAGATGTGGATTTTTGTTTTTTCACTGCATATAGTTTAGATATTATTTTAAAGAGTATCACTTATAATAAGAAACATGGATGCTTTTGTATTAAACAACTTACAAAATATTCACACAAAACTAGAATCAACAGTAGAATATTTTGTTTTTTACTGATTATTTTTTTTTTCAGTATGCTCCATCAGGATTTCTAATTTTATATACCCGGAGTTAAATCCAATACTGTAAATTCAGAAATTATTGCGTTCATTTATCATTGCGATTTTGTCATTTTAAATTAAATGCGATTTTAATTATTACGATTTTGAGAAAAGTCATGCTTAATTCAGTTAAGATATCACAAAATGCGAGTTTTAATTATTGCGTTTACAACTCTGTCGCATTATTCGCAATAATAAAAACCTCGCAATAATTTCTGAATTTACAGTATATAGATAGATTGTAATTTTGTTCCCCAATTAAATGAAGGAAGTTTAAATCTTTGGTTACTTTAAAAGTCAGTATCCTACATTTTAATCATTGTGAACTTTTCTTGCATGATGAACTTAATTTAGACATATTTTTTTTCTCTTAAAGATATATTCATAAAGTCATAAAGATCAGTTATAAAGGTTTATTTTACTAAAATTAATAGGAAAACTATCAAATAAAACCATAAATAGAGGCAAAAAACTGTATAAATAAAAAAATAAGACGATGTTTTAAGAATGAAATGATACTAAATGACATAGAAGTTTACAACTGTAGGTCACAGAACGGCCTCAACAATGAGCAAAACCCATACTGCTAATTCAAACAAGGCCAGCTGAAGGACACCTCCGGGTGCTGGAATTTCTCGCTACATTGAAGACCTGTTGGTGACCCTCTGCTGTTGTTTTTTATTTGGTCGGGTTGTTGTCTCTTTGACACATTCCCATTTCCATTCTCAATTTTAAGAATACAAACAATCTGATTTAAGTACACAACATAAAATACTTACCAAATACTGGAGGCTGTTTATTTGGACATAAGTTGTGGAAAGTTTGATCAAACAAGGATGCTAACTTCTCTGTTAAAATGGCAACAAAACTTTCATAGTCAAAGGTGTCCACCAATCTGTCTGAAAATACCCTGGAAAAGAATTGCTAACTTTCAAATAAACAAAACATTATATTTAATGTATCTACTAGATCATGCAAGTACAAATAATGTATAGATCATGCAAGTACCAATAATGTATAGATCATGCAAGTACCAATAATGCATAGATCATGCAAATACCAATAATGTAAAAAAAATAAATGAAGAATGTGTCTATGGGCACAGATGCCCCCGTTTGCAAATATGCATAAGTAAACATCCACCTACAGATGTAGGATTTATGCAGTTGAACCATTTTGTGATTAAAAGCATTGTGTATAAGTTTCAGCATTTGGTTGAGGCAAACTAAAGTTAGAGAACTGAAATTTTTAAGTTCATAAAGGGGCATAACTAATGAACGAAATAAGATGCCACCAAATTTCGTGATCTGTGTTTTGTAATAATAAACATTGAGTTGGAAGAACAGATGGATGGACATTGGTAACACTAATGCTCCCTCTGTATGGCGGGCCAATAAAAACACAGATTTTGGTAATTTGGCATAACAAATAGAATCTCAATTTTGATTTTTTTTAAAAAGAAGTATTTTATATATTATGTAAAGAAATTTGTTTTGCAGATTTGCAATGGACATTGCCATAGCATTCTCTGTATTACCTAAAACATTCATGTATCCACAATCTAATTATAGCATTCTTGGTATCATGTACATGTTTGTGTGCTCTTAACATGCCTTGGAACACCTGAAAATACAAAAATCAGAAAATTTTGTCATACAAACTAAAGGGAGTTAATTCAAAACATCCAATTACAAACAGGTCTCCCTAAAACTCAAAGCATAAATGAGTACAACACATTTTTTATGTGGCTGTCCCAATCAAAGAGTCTTTAGTTGTTGTTGTAAGTCGGCCATAAATGTTATTGTTCATAGTTGTAATTTAAAATAGGTTTCTGGTTTTTATTGAGGTCTTTTATCATGGATTACAAAATGGTATGCGTTTTGTTCATTTTTGAAGTCTTTAGAGTGACCTACAGATTTACTGAATAGTTAAATCATAAGCATGCATGCCCCATCTTCTCATTTTATATTAGCAATAATCAATGAGCAGTTAGGATCCACATATTACATAAAATCATCTGGTTTTCATATACCTTCTAAAATCACCTTATTATTATCTGCAAGACTTTTAAGGGAGTTGATGTTACCTTTGAAATATCTCTCAGATTAAACAAGTAATGCATTCTGGAAGGGGTTGGTTTGAATTTCTGCTGAACAGCAAGATACACTTCAATTGTTGCCTTGGTAATAATATCTCCTAATGGTTTTATATCTTCCTCAAACTCCTGTAATTTCTGGTTTAACATTCCTCCAAAGATCAAGTGGATCTGGTTATCCTGTAATACAGAACTTTGGTCATATTCTATTTGTAAATTTTGAGCTTGCTGGAATAGTAGAGACTACTCATAACACTATTAAACAGAACGTATATAAATTAAATAAAGATCAAAAAGGTAGTATGGGAGTATGGGAGTATTCCTCAAGCTTCATTTGGAATTAACTGTTAACGATCAGTCCCAAATGTTGATGCTGAAATTATTTGTGGGGACTTTAAATGAATGAATTCATGTATTTTCTCATATTTATTTATTTCAGACAAAATAGATTTCAATTCAAATTCCAGGAAATCAGGAAAAATAAACATGATTATAAATTGCCATCTTGTTTTTTTGCTATTTCAGAAAAAATGTTTGAAATATGATTAATTTCTGGTAATCTCCCTAAAATTTTAATTTGTGGAAAATTAAGGTCTTCAAAGCAAGATTACCTGTTTGTTAATGATAAATAAGTCATGAATAGATGTTAATCTTTTAAATATATCTTTATGTACAAGGTATACTGTTAGAACAAGTGTTTATCAAGTACTAAAATAAAATATACTAACCTGTGGGAAAGTCATGTTGATCAGATTAAATCTGCTCTGTAAACGTGGGCAGATAACTTGCCTTCCTCCACCAGGGGGACCCATTGCAGCTATCAAGAACATTTCCTGTTAATATAAGATAAATCTAACATGATATGCAGATCCAAAACAAATGAAAAGTGTTCCCTGTGTCTTGCCTATGATTGCTGCTGTCAACTTAAAAGTGACCCTGTATGTCATTCAAACCTGCTAGAAATGACGAACAGGAACAAATATGGTTTAGGGGTTGTTCTCTCGACACAAAATTCAAGCTTGATACTGTCTGAATTTGGATTATGATCAAACTTTTGACATAATATAGGTTTCTGACACAAAATATATGTGGTGAAAGATCTTAAAAATTTCAATTGGGTTGAAATATTTGTATTAATTTTCAATTGAAGACTTCTTCCTATTGCGCAATACTGTGCTATTGCACAGTAATATGGATATTGTGCAATATTGTGCTACAGCCCAATGCTGTGCTATTGCGCAATACTGTGCAATTGAAGATTTTTTTCTACTGAGCAATATTATGCAATTGGATATTTCTTGCTATTGTGCAATACTATGCAATTGAAGATTTCTGAATGTTGGGCAGTACTGTGCTTTTGGGAATCAGAGTCAAACAAGAATGTGTCCATAGTACATTGATGCTCCAACTCGCACTATCATTTTCTATGTTCAGTGGACCATGAAATAAGAAACATGTGTACAAGTTGATTATTCTTTATCAAAAACTACCTTGATAAAAAATACTAACCTAAAGCTGGACAGACAGACAAATGAACGAACGAATGGACAGACGAATGGACAAAGGCAGGAACGGACGCACAGACCAGAAAACATAAAGCCCCTCTACTATTGTAGGTTGGGCATAAATAAGCTAAAAACAAAACAGAATAAAAATAATAAACAAGAATGTGTCCATAGTACAAGGATGCCCCACTCGCACTATCATATTCCATGTTCAGTGGACCGTGAAATTGGGGTCAAAACTTTAAATTGGCATTAAAATTAGAAAGATCATATCATAAGGAACATGTGTACTAAGTTTCAAGTTGATTGGACTTCAACTTCATCAAAATATACCTTGACCAAAAACTTTAACCTGAAGCGGGACAGACGGACAGACGAACGGACGACACAGACCAGAAAACAAAATGCCCCTCTACTATCGTAGGTGGGGCATAAAAAGTGCTTAAATTGAAGACAACAGAATGTAAGATCCCAATGTCTTACTTCCCCAACAGTATTCTGCTTGAAAAAGTTTTTTTTTTAATTTGTTTCTCTCGTTCATACCAGAACGTACCCTGATTTCTTTCTGTGTTTGTTTCTCTCTGTCGTACCAGAATCCATAATCTAGCCACAACTTCATCAACTCCAAAGGAGGCTGTGAACCAAACGTATCCTTGGCTGGCATGTTAAAATCATCCATAAATGTAAGAAGTTTCTTCCCACCAATTGGTACATATACTCCCTTAGTTCTCTTCTCTACTCTACTCTCTATTATTTCTTGTACTTGGTTGGATGTGGTCTGAAATAATCATTTAAACATTTTTCATCTACAAGGATTTGTGATGGTTGAAAAGCCTCATTATGCAAACAAAAATTATTTCTAGTGGAAAGATTCTGCTTTCATCTCACTAGTCAATCTCTGCTGAAGTTTTGTAATTGTTAAAAGATTTACTTTTAGATTAAAAATGTGAATAACATATAATTTTCTTATGAAAATATCTGTAAACATAAAAAAATTGAATGGTGTTGGTTTTTTTTTTATATATATATAATCTATTACGAATTAAATGCTTCTTTTTGTAAATTCATTTGGGTGAAACTACACTTGGGTGAAACTACACCATAAATCATAATGCTTCCTTTTTGGTTGATCAAGATTCTAAATCAGTGCAAATATATATTCATTTAAAAATGGGAGTGCACATAGATTAATTATAAATAAACTATTCAACTAACATGAGCAGACATGTTGATGGTCAAGACAGAGTTTGATTTCTGATCACTCTTCCGTAATGTTTTGTTTGCCACTGACGTCTTCCCTGTACCAACTGGTCCCACAAGTAACACAGGATTAAATGAGTCAATCAAGGTAGACACAAGGTACTGGTACCTCACTGTATCTACTGTTGGTACAATAATCTTGTAGAATGGCATACTGAAATAGATGAATCCGAAATAGATGAACAAATGTACTTAAATTTTTTTATCATTCATGAAATTGACAAGAAAAACTTTTTTTTTTTTAGTTTACACATCAGAATTACAACATAAAATATAATTTAAAGTCAAACCTTGGATCATATTTCCATCCAGCCTTGAGTTGCTCATCCCAATGTATCCAAGATTTTCCTTTAGGCTCAACATAATACTCATAAATTGTATCTCTATTTGGGAAAGTTCCTTCAATTTCCCGAATAAAATTGTCCAATCTCTTCCTTCCATCTTCATCAACAGAGGCACCGATCGACCAAATCATACAAAACAAGAACCATAACTCTATTATCCTTGCAAGGCTTTCTTCTGATTGGTCAGATTGATCTATGCCATTTTCCGGTGTTGCTAAGGCATCAAACAGTTTACAAAGGGACCTAACTCCATTCATGGGAGCAATAGAAATCAGATCCTGGCAGTAGTACTTCTTGAAGGTTAAAATCTTTACCAGGTATTTATCAAACATTTTCTTTAGTTCTTCAACCAATACCTGTTTAAAAATTAACTCTATATCATTTTATAACTAAGATACAGTATTTATCAAACATTTTCTTTAGCTCTTTTTACAGGGCATTTGTCAAACATTATCTTTCATTATTCAAACAGTATTTATTTATTGTTCTATATCAGTAGTACAACCTCTCTTTACAATAATTCATTTCATATTATCAAGATTTAATTATGTTAATTGATGCTTCAATTTAAATAATTGATTTATTTCATTTTGGAAAGAGAAAACTCTGAGTTTGTTGCCATCTATCAGAACTATGGTGTAAGGTGTTATCTATTGTTCATTTTTAGAAAGTTTTTATGCTACAAAACTTCAGCAACTTTTTACCTCATTTTCTTTTTTAGTCTGTAGCCAACTCTCAACATATGGCAGCCACTTTAGGTCTTCATAATCAGCATACACCATACCACATCTAGATACAGTGGCAGGGGAAGCAACTGATAAATCTCCTACTTCAAACAGCAAGGACACTTGTTCAGGAAGTGAGATTCTCTCTCCATTAATCAGAGTCAGAATCTTATTATCGTCCATGACAGAATTCATACTCTCAATCCAGAGCGTATCTACTGGGCCATCAAATAAAATCCATCTCTCATCTGGTTTCTTATCTAAAATATAAAACAAAACATAAAAAAAGATACATTTATTTTTCATCAGATTTTATCTTTTAACCTATTTTATCATTAGTCCAGTCAAACTAAGTTTGAACATCAAACTAATTGCAACAGAAAATGTTTTAGTTCTAATCTATAGTAATAAGCCTCAAATATACACAGTAAAAGTCCCATAAAATCTAACTTGAGTAAACCTCAAATTTTGCATTTTTAATTCCTTAAGGATTTTAACATTGGAAAGGGTGATAACTCCGCCAAAATGAGTCTTTTTTTTTGTTGTTGTCAGTTTTTGGTTGTTTTTCTTAAAATTCATGTAAAATATGATACTTTGATGGGGTTATAAGTTTGTATTTGACTATATTATACAACCTTCTACTCATGTAATGTACAAAACCGAAGTGTTACAGGTTATTTTTTTTTTGGCATATTTTTCATTAAAGTATTGCAAATTTATGGCTTTGTGACCATTTTGAAAAATTAATGTGAATACTTGGGACTCTTTTCTGTGTACATTTGGGGTATAATGCTAAAGTTTAAAACTTAAAAATCTTCTGTTGCAATTACTTCAAGGTTAGGGTCAAATTTATGCTAGATTGATTGGACTACATAGCTTTTAACATTTTAACAATGATGACTAATGTTGAGTGTAATAAGACATCATGTAAAATGAAGTCTGAGATACCTTGTTTTGGTTTAATGATACATACCAGTACAAGCATTTCTCATGATACTTGATAATATTCCATCAGTCCAATCATTAGTACTAAACTCAAATTCTCCATACAGTTCTCCCAGAGATAAAGCCTTGGCATTCAGGGGAAATACCTGCAAATATACAAAATCCATTAGATCAAGCTCTTAGTTTGAGCTTTTGTACATTAAATCATTTTTTTGAGAAAAAAAATCTTCGAAAAAATTCTTGTATAGGCTTATAATGTTAAAAATTGACAAAAAAATAACAACATTTTTAATTATACTTTCTGGAGCACCTGCATTCACCTAAGTGTTTTTAGTAGGATTGTTGCTTAAACTTTTGTTTTCTGTATAATGTACAATGTTTCCACTGTTTTTTTCTTTTTGGCCATGGTATTGCCTGTCTCCCATATTGATTTATCCATCGGTATTTTCTGTATTTAACTTTTAGTTACGACTTTCAACCGAAAAATAACTGACAATCAAGTGTTTATCTGATGGTATCATTCACGTTAAATTCTAGCTTTGAGCATTGTGACCTTTAACCTGTTAATTAAATTTCTTTTAAAGTATGGCTTTTTCAAATGTGATTTATATCATTATTGTGATAAACTTATCAAGTTTTAAAATTACCTTAACATTTTGGAAGTTTTCATCTCCCTTTTTAAAGAGTGCTATGAGCGCCCCCTGCAATGTCTTCCATGCAGTTGTCTTCCCTGATTGAGTTCCTCCGACTATCATGACGGAGTGTCTAGATGACTTTGTCTCATAAAGCTGCATTGCCTTTTTAATGGAGTGTGTATGAGCTTGTAAATGTGTACTCTTCAGTTCTGCTACAATGGCGTTCTTCATCTGTAAATTAGAAAATCAATTTGCATCATTGAAATATTGTTAACTTCATACCTCATAGACCTTTTACATTAAAAAAAAAGAAGTAAATTATTGTTTTACACATCAACTTACAGCTAGTTTTCTTTAATTGACATCAAATTGTCATAATTGAGAAAAAGACAATATCAGTATATTTAAATCTGACAATTATTTCTATATCTTTGAGAACATGTCTCTCTCTAGGTGAGCTGCAGACTTATCAACAATTTCATGATGGTGACTGACTGACTGTTAAACTTGTGTAGTGACACAATAAGACCAAGCTAATAAGGCTGTTGGAGAAGTTTTATGTTAATTACTTTTGTTAAATTTGAACATGAATGTGCATAAAGTATCAATTGTAATATGAAAGCATCATATGATAAGGTACAGTAATCGGTAGTTTTGATCAGAAATACTTTCAGTTTTATGTTCAAAATAATAAACTTGAACTTTACACATGTCCCCTTTCTGACTGTATAAGTTTCTACATATATATTACTAAAACAAACATTTGTTGAACCTAAGTTCAACACAGTTAAACATCTTGGTTTATACAAACACAAAATTAAAACAAAATTTAAAAAAATAGACAAGCATTGGTTCATTTATAAAAATATAGTATATACCAATACACATAATTAACAGCGGCTGGTGATGTTTGATAGCCTGACCGGTTTCGGTCCATAAAGGACCTTCATCAGAGGCAGAATGGTGGATTAATGTTTGCACCCTATTTATATAGATATGGTAACCGGCGGTTGAGTTGACCGGCGGTTGAGTTAACCGGCGGTTGAGTTAACCGGTGGTTGAGTTAACCGGCGGTTGAGTTAACCCGCGGTTGAGTTAGGCGGCGGTTGAGTTAACCGGCGGTTGAGTTTACCGGCGGTTGAGTTAACCGGTGAAAAATCCCAGTGGGATTTTCCATGGTTACAATTATCTATATTTAGCTAATGTTCATGTTACAGTAAACTTTTTGACATGTTACGGTAAACATTTTTACACTATATGGTAAACATGTGACCTGATGATATAACCATGTTTGGGCTTTAGCATTGGATAAAGGGTGTTTTAATAATTTAAGAAGTACATAGTAATCACTTAGTCTTGATCTTTGGCTTATGATCCACCTAAATATCAAGTCTTGGAATAGTATTTCATGGTAGTTATGTGATCTTAATATTTGGCTTATGATACACCTAAATATCAAGTCTTGAAATAGTACTTCCTAGTAGTCATGCAGTCTTGACCTCAGGCTTATGATACACCTGTATATCAAGTCTTGAAATAGTAATTCATGGTAGTCATGCAGTCTTGATCTTTGGCTTATGATACACCTAAATATCAAGTCTAATAATAGTATTTCATGGTAGTCATGCAGTCTTGACGTTTTAGCTTGTGATACACCAAAACATCAAGTCAAAACTATTACCCCCCCCTAACCAAACAAAATTTGGTTTAGGGGGGGGGGGTTCTTATTGAGAATGCTTCATTTAAGCCTTTAGTACTCCTTTCAAGATCAAAGGTAGATGAATATTAATCCTCAGTGTTAAAAAGTTTTCAACACCTTAAGTTTGTAATGTAGGTATTACATATATACATCAATTTCAGGTAATCGCTAGGCTTACGCTTAGAGCTCCTATGCCTATGGTTCATTTATACTTTGTACTATTTGTACAAACATTAAAATACTTACTATAGTATGTTCTACAGTTGGCATTTCTATTCCCGGGAAAAGATCTGATATAATTCCATTAAACAATGACAGGTCAGCTGATGTTAGCTTTGCTGCATTCATATCCTTCATGGACAAAATTAACACCTATAAATATATACATATATATATTTAAGTAATAAAATTGAGAATGGAAATGGGGAATGTGTCAAAGAGACAACAACCCGACCAAATAAAAAACAACAGCAGAGGGTCACCAACAGGTCTTCAATGTAGCGAGAAATTCCCGCACCCAGAGGCGTCCTTCAGCTGGCCCCTAAAGTGTCTGTACTTAGTTAGGACTATAATGATTGTAAATGAGACGAAACTCCACTAGAGACCAATTGACATAGAAATTCACAACTGTAGGTCAGTGTACAGCATTCAACGTTGATAAAAACCCATATTAGATAGTCAGCTATAATAAGTTAGTTTTATTTTAACAGTAATTTGTTATACGTGTACCCCATTCTTAATCAAAACACACCAACATATTTTTCTTTGATTCTATGTTCTATGTAGAAAAAATCATTTCATCAATTTCAAGTTTTTGATTAAAAGTGTTAATTTCCATAGATCAAAAATAGCTATACCAACCTCTTCATCAGATAGGTTAGGAGAGGTCCTTCGTTTTGGGCCAGCATATCTGAGTACAGACACCAAAGCTCTCAATCCAAAGTCATAATGATCCTGTTTAGAGAGTTGTTGTTCTGCTAGAGAGTACAGTGTGTATGTTTTCCTGGCCAGTCCTTTACAGTTGTTAAAACCCTCACCAAACAGAATGATTTCTGCTATCAGTGTGGAGTCTGGTGAAACCATAGCTATAGGTCGAAACATAGACTTCAGATTGTCTGGAAGCTCAGTCCTTCCAGCATACCCTGAAACAGAAATTAGGATATAGCATTCAAGTGTCAAAACATAGACTTCAGATTGTCTGGAAGCTCGGTCCTTCCAGCATACCCTGAAACACAAATTAGGATATAGCATTCAAGTGTCGAAACATAGACTTCAGATTGTCTGGAAGCTCGGTCCTTCCAGCATACCCTGAAACAGAAATTAGGATATAGCATTCAAGTGTCGAAACAAACACTTAGATTGATGGAAGCTTAATCCTTCATGCATACCAGGTCACAGAAATAAAAATATAGCTTAAATTGATGGAAGCTGAATCCTTCATGCATACCAGGTCACAGAAATAAAAATATAGCAAAGTGTTAAATATAGAATTAGATTGATGGAAGCTGAATCCTTCATGCATACCAGGTCACAGAAATAAAAATATAGCAAGTGTTAAATATAGAATTAGAATGTTTGGAAGCTCAATCCTTCCCCTAATTCCTGTACCTGAAATAGGACCATAGCAATAATATTAAAATCATTCATATCAATTAAAGATTCAAAGTATGGACAAAAAAGTGGGAATCCAATATATCAGAAAAGTACTTGCATGTTACAACTCATCATTGTCAAACTGCTGACCAAATATGAAGTCATTATATTACATAGTTTCTGAGAAAAGTGTAAAAAAATATTTGTTTGAAAAACAGATTGATAAAGGACTATAGCTAGATAACAATATAGCCCTAAGAGTAGGGACATTAAATTTTAATTCTAAGCAAAACTCTTGCAAATAAATTTTATTTTCGATGTCAAAATTTGCAAATTTTTGTAAAAAGTTCTATGTGATTCAATCAATTTGAACACAACTTTTAATGTCTTTACTATCTTAAGAGGTGTGCAAATATAGATTTTAAAGTTTTTTGTTATATTTGTATACTTTTCAATAAAATGTAAGAAAGAAAAACTCTTTGTTCAGTCTTACAATGTTTTACCTCCTTAAGTTTCCATTTAATGTTTTGTATGAACAATATAAACTGACTATAAAAAAAGAAAAACTCTAACCTGGATTCATTGTGATAAATATTCCACAAGTTGGTATGAGGGTTATTTCCCTTCTTTCAAATGTAAATCTTTTGGCCCTTGATGACAGTGCACTCAGTATTGACAGTATTTGCTGAGCCACCACAGACAATACTTCTATATTGATACGATTGAACTCATCAAAACATCCCCAGGCTCCAGTCTGTTAATACACAAATTAATTCTAGTCAAGAAAGATAATAAACAAGAAGATGGTTTTTTAGTGTGATTTTCTTGTTTTTTGCTTTATTGCTTTAGTATAAGTTTTTGCTGAAACATGCAATAGAATTATCATCATCATATCAATGAAGAGGACCTAACGTTTAAATACTTTTATCACAAAGTGTATGTAGCATTCCTATAATGGAATTGACTAATCTCTGTTGATCAACAATCACAATAATCAATCTAAGAAATGATTTAAATCTACAGCATAAACTGAACATATTTTAATGGCTGACTTAAACTCTCAATTTGAATCAATAAAAAAATTGTCAATCATGAAAATGTGTTGCCAGTTATTAATGAGTAAGATTATGTTCATGTGTAAAAGTATTTAACCAACAGTTAATACATACCTGGGCCAAACCTGAGAACATTCTTCCCATGGACCTGAAATCTAGACCTTCTGAACAGTTGACAACAATGACATACATTCCTAAGGCTTTTCCTAAATCCTTGACAGTCTCAGTTTTTCCAGTACCAGCTGGACCTTTAGGACTACCTCCTCTGTGGAGATGTAGTGCAGTGGTCAGTGTAATGTAGCAACGGTCAGTCAATGGTGTGATGACCAGCCTTCTAGAGTCGAGATATTCACAGCCATATCTAAAATCAGTATTGGTCTGTTTGATGACACAAACATCATCTGCCTGATCCTAAAACATTTATTACATTTATTACATTTATTACATTTATTACATTTATTACATGTATTACATTTATTACTTTTATTACAATTGTTACATTTATTAATTTTAACTATTTCATTGCTTTATTACATTTATTACATTTATTACATTTTAATTATTTCATTGGTTTCCAAACAATTGGTTTTAAGCATACTCAATGAGGGTTAATTCAAAGAACATTTGTTGCACACATGGAAATCATATCCTATGTTATTTACAAAAGTTTATGTTAGGAAAAGAACAAGAGGATATGAATAAGATATCAGAAATATATAGCTTTACACTCATCTTACAAAAAGTAAGGACTAGTTTAAACTTCCTATCTTAGCAATAGCAATAGTTATCCCCTTCAAAAACTGAACTGTAGTTCAAAGCATCTGAAACAAGTAAGTGTTTGACAGATTGGACACATTGCCACAATCAAGCTCCAGATAAGCCATGAAGAACAAAGTTATTCTAATGCTGATTTAAGGGGGTTCGCGGGTCTAAATCATTTATATAGGATTTCTCTATATTTTTCTATAAATGAACTTTATCGTATAGTTAATAGAAAAATAAAATAAAAAAGTGGGGTCACCGTTCATTTGCGCTCACAATTTGCCTTCGAAAGAAGCATACATTTTTGTAAAGGTGTTTTTTTTCTGTTGAAGTAATAGGAGAAATAAAGGTAATATCGGAATAAAAAAAGAAATTTATTACAGAAATCGCTAAAATTTTACAATAATTTAGTTTAAGTACAGCTTATATGGAAATTATATTAAAAAAGATAGGTCACCGATGAGTTGAAAAAGATATTTCAATTTTAAAGCCAAAAAATGGCATTTTTCCACCAAAGGGAGATAATTTGGAACTTTTTTAATGATGTATACATTTTAAAAGTCATCTGGGGCCAACACGAATTGATTTTTTTGAATTATTTTTGTACCATATGATAAAGTAACAACTACAAAAGGAAATAAATAAAATTTGTAATGAAAAACAAATGTTTGACTTTTTTCTGAAATTTTTATACCCTCGAGCCTCCTTAAGCTTATAATGTTAAAGCAAAAACAATTATGGCAATCAACTATCACTACAGGACTACAGGCTCCTTACTCAGGACAAGCTCAAAGTATAACTTACCCTTAAGAGATATAACTAACGTCTATGAGATAAAACTAGGGATGTCAAAAGATCTGAAATTTAATACTCAGATACTCGGTCATGATACTCGAGTACTCGGGAGTACTCACGAGTACTCGTATGAATCTTAGTTTAAACCCATTTATTTATAGTGGATTGGGAAACAAGTTTTGAAACTTATATCAATCCCTTTCCACTTTGCGGGTGCGAGTGCTGCCTTATAGCGGCATTAGCCTGCTCTTTTTCGAAATCTACAAGGGTGTCTTTAACGTGCAAGAGATGTGGCTCTCTTTCAACACAGGTCAGCCATTTATCGTCCCCTTCCAACAGACTATCATCGTTTCCTCAAGACCATACTCCCAAATGGTGTCAAGGGGTGTAGGATGAATCTTAAACATCTAATGAAAAGTTTAAGTTTTAGGTGGGATGCAGTGTTTTTGTAACTAACTTTATAGAAACAAATTAACGAAAGACAAACGTACTACAAACACAGCATGGTCCTCTGTTTTTTTGTTTGTATTAATTAAACAATGAATTACTGACCAAACTTTCTACAAGTAACCTATCATAATAGCAATTATTGTTTGTGTATGTGTTCATGAACCAAATTCAAATAAAATCAAAAATATTTGCATATGAAGTCCAACAAAGTAGACAATATATGTATCATCTGTTCCTGAGGAGTTGGTACTTTTTATAATACAACTTGTCCATTAATTTGTCAACAACAATATTTGACTTCAAATTACTTGTGCATTTCCGTAATGCTCAGTCTTACTTTTTCTGTGTTTTTTTTTGCACTGTCATATGTCTGATTTTCTTTCTTTTTAGCCATGACGTTAAGTTTATTTTTCGACTTTTGGGTTTAAATGTTGCACTCTTACTTTCGCCTATCTTTAAATTGTAATTTAAACAATTATAGATTAAGGTTTCAAATACAGAGTAATTACAGCTTTTACATTAATGCTAGCAAGACAAATCTTTGTTTGACTTGCTTGCTTTGTTTGTATCAGTGTTTGCTCAAGCATGGCAATTAAGACAGGCGGGGCTTCAGCTTGTATACATCATACTTACATTTTATTGGACGTTTGAGGTTAAGGACACTAAATTTTAAAACATCACATGACACATATTCTCACATGTTTCCTTACCTGTAAATATACAATACAGACAGGATTCTACTTCGTCGAAATTATCTCTCCATTACGCCAGTTCATTTTCACAATCGTAGAAATGGAAGACATTTTTTTTTTCAAAGATCCAACTTTAATAAAGACTATCGTCAAGCACTTTCAGTAAAATAGCTATTCGAACACACCTACTCTGATTTTGTGATCCATTGGATAGGTATTTTACTTGACCCCTATATTTCATCTTTTAGTTATTTGATTTTTTTTATGTTATAAAGGTAACCTGTAGCTTTGCTTTATAAAATGATAGAATCTAAAGCGAGATGGTGTATCAAATACTCTTGCTTTGTACTTTTTCAAGACAAAATATTCATCTCAAACACACCCTAGCATATAAAAGGTGCACTCGATTTTCTCTTTTCGATACAATTGTTTCCCATTTTTTGGAATATTTTCTTGAGTTATATAATGAAAGGGCAGACATGGAAATAACTAACTGAACAAATAGATTGATATGTTATAAAAACAATATTAGGTCAATGTTGAAGGCCAGTTTCTCAGCCTCATACAAAAAAAAAGTTTATATTTTTCTTTCATTGACAAATTATTGTATTTTTACAGGTGAGGTCATGTGATGTTTTAAACTTTAGTGTCCTTAACCTCAAACATAACGTCCAATAAAATTTAAGTATGATGTATACAAGCTGAAGCCCCGCCTATCTTAATTGCCATGCTTGAGCAAACATTGATACAAAAAAAGCAAGCAAGCCAAACAAAGATTTGTCTTGCTAGCATTAATGTAAAAGCTGTAAATTAATTTAAATGTACATCTCATACCAATCACGTTTACACGGAAGTCTGGATTAACAAACAAAGGTGAGTTTATACGGCTTGTGATGTGTCAATTATTAATTCATGAAAGTGTTGATCTGGTACAAACACAGTTAAAAATATCTCTAATCAGTTATGTAGGATTCACCGCAGGTCACTTTGATTTTGTTCTTGTTTGGAAATATGATCTCGTCAATAATTTCAGACGAAAGACTATTTGACTTTTTATTTTTTGTTACAAGTTGTGCAATAGAAAACATTCCCTCGGATGAAAAAGACGTTGCTGCATGGTACTACTATAACAAATAGTATCCTCATGGTAATCATATTTATGTTGTTAATTGATTTTTTTAGTATTACTCTGGGGATATTTCAACGAAACTAATGTGAGTGGAAATTTGAAGAGAATTTCTCAAGATGTATAACACGCTAACAAGTATCTGAGTACTTAAACTGTACTCAAATACTCGGCCTTCTGAGCAAGTACCCGAGTACTCGAGTACTCGTTGCCATCCCTAGATAAAACTTACCTTCTCCATATAATATCTAAGATGACAAAGCCACTCAAATGCGTTTTCATCATTACATCCAGACTTTACTAACTTTTCTATTACATCCCTAGCATGAACTTCTATGGTAACAAGGGCAGTAACTTTTAGTCTCTGCATCTTTGTCAAGTTTGACCGTATTATTTCGGAGTATCTGTTCAATGAAGTCACCTGAAAAATAAATCAGTACAACTACTTTTATAGCACAAAATGCAGTAGCTCAAACACCTCCAAAACTTGTTCATCTTTTGACTTGTTTCCAACTAATTATTCAATGAATTCAGCGGAGGGAAAGAAAGAGAAGCATGAACTATGAGATACCATAAATAAATATAATTATACTGTAAATTTTGGAATAATTGCAAAAAATGCCACTTGGTGAGTTTGGCAATAAGAATTTGCATTCTGAAATCCGACATATATTTTTGTAAGCAGCTTTTCTTGTAATCAAAATATTTTTTCTATTTTGTCCTGTCTCTACAAAATAGTAATATTGAATGCAGACAAAAATTTCTGAATTTAGTTTTTTTATATGTAGAAAATCATGCGTTGAGTGGTAATCATTCACTATTATTAAGTACCTTTTTTCTTCCTTATCCTCAGGGCCTTTATAGGGGCCTAAAGGTCTGTCAATGTTAAGGACTTCTATCATTCCCAAATCATGAAATGACCCTAATTTTTTCACAGTCCTCGCACATGGCATCTAGTTTCCTCTTATCCTGATAAGTTCAAGTTCCTTCCCTACATTTGTTTTTACATGTTTACCATCAAATTACCTGTTTTTTCTTCATTGTCCTGAGTGGCTTTTTGTCTCCTCTGATCCTGACATGTTTCAGGGCTTTCTCTGTATCGCTGGTCCACTGTATTTGACTAGCTACAATACAGAGTTGTCCAGGATGTTCTTTCAGCCATTTGTCTTTCTTAGATTTCTTCAATGCAGATTTTGTAGCGACCAATCTCTCCATCAGTGTATCAACCATACCTGCTTCCACATCTCCTAGCCAGTTCTATGGATCAGATATATTAGAAACTTCATATTACTATATAGATTAAAAAGGGTAACTATATTCTTTAAATCAAAAACTCATCTAAAAATTCATACATTTTTGGAGGACATTTTAAAGATCAATGACCTTTAACAGGAGGTTATATGTAAATTAGTGCCCATTCTTGTTTTTTTAATCTCTCACATAAAATTCTAAACTTTGGTTGATTTGCAGTTATCTTGTGGTTAATTATCTCCCTTGAATTAAAGTTGTGCATACATCATCTCCCTAGCCAAATCAAATATTCTATGAACCATAAACCTTTAAAACTAATTATCAATTCCTTATTGCAAATTAAAAAAAAAATCATAAACTTAGAAGTCATACAAGATGGCTGCTATTTGATTCTCAGTTGAACATCAAATTCAACAGTGTTTATCTACTTTAACTGGAATACTCTTTAAAAGAATCTTCAATGCTTAGGCCTGTTATTTTCAATTTATTTATATTCAAATAGAAGCAGCAAATCACAGGATAAAGTTACTTTCCAATGCATAAGTTCTTCTATCTAGGGTAAAATCTGAAATAAGGCAACTCAAGGTAGATTCTTTTAAATTATTCCCTGTATACCTACCTCCACTTGGCCATCTAGAAACACCCCAGAATTGATAAACTCTACTTTTTCACCATCTTCCGAGTTCATTGATATGGCCTTTATATGTTTTCCCTGAAATATTAATAAGATTTCTATATAACAGATCAATTAAAACTTCAAACAGTTTTGCTTTACTGTAAATTAATTTCTTTTCTTCCTGGGTACCAGTTTTTGTTGATTGTGGAAAACCTGCAATTTGGTGGATATCAAATTTCATGGTTTTGCCAAAGGTTTTTGTAATCAACAAAATTGGTATCCAACAACTATTATGAATCCACAGTACCATATAAGATTCAAAGTTTAAAACAGAGATTTATTGAATACATCATACAATAAACATAGAAAACATATATAATGTACATAGACCTATAATGGTTTACTTTTACAAATTATGACTTGGATGGAGAGTTGTCTCATTGGCACTCATACCACATCTGCTTATATCTATAGAAAACATATGACCAGTAACAAATCAACACATTAATTCAGGGATGTGTATAACTCATTCATCAGTGAAGTGAAAATATTCAAATATACCACTGAAAATTGTTCTCATAAAGGACAGCAATAAAATCCTTCTTCCATTACTTTGAGTTTTTCAAGTATTTGTAGTAATTTTGTGTCATGAATATTGATAAACCATATAGCTTTCTTTTTACGTTGTTCAAGTTTGGTTTTAATGTTGTCACTTTTGCTATGTGTTATGATCTCATTCTGTTTTTGAAATAAAAGATAGCAATATAAGCAATGTTTCTTTTTTCTGGGCTTTGTTATGTATGTGATGGAAATTTGTGTCATGAATTTATACATCCATTCCTTTCTATCAATACAATAATAATGTTGTTTATTTTCATAAATAACAAATTGATATATTGCCTCTTTTTTCATGTCCAGGAAACTGATATTATCAAACAATTTCTTCAAGTGAGGCTGAACAGAGTTTGGTGTCTTAGACTGTCCAAGTATTTCCAGCAAGTCATCATTTGATATAAAGTAAAATCTTGGGAAAACTCCACGCTTTGTTTCCAGATAGGCCTCAAGGGATTTCTGAATACTTTCTAATTTCTTGTTCATTTCATTCAATTCGTCTAACAAGCCTGCAAAAACATATCAATATACATTAAGATTTTATAGAGACTTGCAAATCTAACAAAAATTACTTGTTATACTGTTTCTGACAGATTTAATGCAATTTGTTAGGACCTCCTCATCATTATCTTCAAGCATATAAAATTTAATACTAATTGGTAAAGCCTATTTTTAATTCCAAGTTTCAGAACATGTTCAATGCTTAAACTAAAATATTGTATATATAATTTCAAATTTCTTAAAAAGTCTGTGTCGAAAAATATTTTTGTATGGCAAACCAATATTTTGTGAGCAAACCTATAGCTGCCAACTTCTACACCAGTTTTCTCTAGTTAAAATTTGTCTCATTGTCAATCATACCGTATGTTCTTACTTTTATATTCATTTTCTCATTACATTTGTCACATTGATGACTTGACTGGTTTTTCTGAAGCACTTTGCCAAAATATTATGACCAGTTGAACAGTTTGATAAAACAGATTGCATTTGGTCTGGACTTTTGAATGAGCTGCTAATGATGGAAAGAAACACTTACAATCAAATCTAAAGACAACACATTTACCTTGATAATGTGTACAACGTAAGGCATTTTTATCAGCATGCATTCTGGTCATTATAGCTTTCCATTTCACATTCACTTCATCAAAGTTAGAAGATTCTCTGGGTAGCTGTTTCCGTATATCTTCTCCAAGGAAAATATTCTGAAATAACAGTTATGTTCATTACAAAAAGTCAAATGGTTTAAACCAAAAATGTTTTTCTATTGAATGAAATTTATCAATTTGGCAGGAAAAAAAACAAATATACCCTCATAAATTTTTATTTTTTTCTTATTTGTTGTAACTTTGAAACTGTTGACCTCACACAGTCCTCCTTCCCACAAAAACTATGCCTTAATCTCTACATACCAGTAAAACTTATGAACCTGTTGACTGTCAGATAAAAGGTCATACTGTCTATCCTCACTTGCACACCACCAATCTTGCTCCAATGAGAATTATAGAATGTACCAACCTCTAAATACATCCATTCTTTCTGTACCAGTAGAAGTATTTCTATAACTTCCAAAATGTTTGATAAAATTTTCTCCCATCTGTCAACATCCGTTTCAAAAGCTTTGATAAATCTAGATGCTTTCATTGATGATAGTCGTATCTGATTCTCATCTAAGCAAGAGAAAACGTTTTCAACACCCCTGTAAATAGTAAAACACAATTTGTGATTTCACAATTTTGAAGAAATTTGGACAAATTTCAAAAGACTTCACAATAAATTTTTGATTGGTTGATTGATTTGATTTTCTGTGTTTTAACACCACTTTAAAGCACTGCTTTTGTGTTATTTCATGACGGTCAGTTTTTATTGCTGGAGGAAAAAACTGACAATCCTAGAAATTTTGATTGGTTAGCAATGGATAATACTATACTGAATGGTACAGTATATTTAACTGTACCTTAGAAATGAAACATAATGACTGGATGTTAATTGTGTGTTCTACAAGGATCACCAGTACTTCACCTTTCATCTGATATCTTAATTACTAAAATATATGCTAAAGATTTACCTTCATGCGTAGAAACTATTTTGTTTTAAATATGTACTACTTTCCAGTATGTTCTTTTCTGAATGGGCCTGACTAGGTGGTGTTACATCTAACAAAGTCTATCCAAATTATTTTTTCAAAGAATTCCGCTCGAGCCGGAGCTAGGGACTGTCTTAAACTTGCAGTGAGTAGAGAGGGTTTTTGTTGTTGTGCATTAACTGATTTTGTGTCATGGATGGATGTTACATATCATTTGTTCTTTTTATACTCACACTAGCTTGTAGTGACCACTATCTTTATACTCACACTAGCTTGTAGTGACCCCTATCTTTATACTCACACTAGCTTGTAGTGACCCCTATCTTTATACTCACACTAGCTTGTAGTGACCCCTATCTTTATACTCACACTAGCTTGTAGTGACCCCTATCTTTATACTCACACTAGCTTGTAGTGACCCCTATCTTTATACTCACACTAGCTTGTAGTGACTGACCCCTATCTTTATATGGACACTAGCTTGTAGTGACCCCTATCTTTATACTCAAACTAGCTTGTAGTGACCCCTATCTTTATACTCACACTAGCTTGTAGTGACCCCTATCTTTATACTCACACTAGCTTGTAGTGACCCCTATCTTTATACTCACACTAGCTTGTAGTGACCCCTATCTTTATATGGACACTAGCTTGTAGTGACCCCTATCTTTATACTCAAACTAGCTTGTAGTGACCCCTATCTTTATACTCACACTAGCTTGTAGTGACCCCTATCTTTATACTCACACTAGCTTGTAGTGACCCCTATCTTTATACTCACACTAGCTTGTAGTGACCCCTATCTTTATACTCACACTAGCTTGTAGTGACCCCTATCTTTATACTCACACTAGCTTGTAGTGACCCCTATCTTTATATGGACACTAGCTTGTAGTGACCCCTATCTTTATACTCAAACTAGCTTGTAGTGACCCCTATCTTTATACTCACACTAGCTTGTAGTGACCCCTATCTTTATACTCACACTAGCTTGTAGTGACCCCTATCTTTATACTCACACTAGCTTGTAGTGACCCCTATCTTTATACTCACACTAGCTTGTAGTGACCCCTATCTTTATATGGACACTAGCTTGTAGTGACCCCTATCTTTATACTCAAACTAGCTTGTAGTGACCCCTATCTTTATACTCACACTAGCTTGTAGTGACCCCTATCTTTATACTCACACTAGCTTGTAGTGACCCCTATCTTTATACTCACACTAGCTTGTAGTGACTCCTATCTTTATACTCACACTAGCTTGTAGTGACCCCTATCTTTATACTCACACTAGCTTGTAGTGACCCCTATCTTTATACTCACACTAGCTTGTAGTGACCCCTATCTTTATACGGTATAATTTCAAGATCTGTTGTATTCCATACTGCTTCTATTACTTCAAGTCCCTACAACAAATAAATTACACACATGTAAAATATTTAATTGGAAACAAGATGAAAATTTAGAAACAAAGACAACTTAAAGCAATTTAAATGAATCTATTCAAACTTAATCAGAATTCAAACTTAATCCGAATTCAAACTTTTCACATAACTTTATTTTGTTTTGCTATTATAAAATAATACACATTTTATTACAAACTGGTTGTGTATTTCTGCTGTATATTTTTCTCACTACTTTGAAACATTTACATATGACAATCACTGTCAAAAGTGACTGTAACTTTACACAGCTATAATTACCATCTCAATGACTCATTACAGTACTCTATACATACTATAGTTATTAGACATCATTGAAATCTCTGAATGTATAATTACCTACACAAGGAATAATTACTCTATAAATACACGTTCTCAGACACCAGAGCAAGCTCTGAATATATAATTACCATCTCAATGACTCATTACAGTACTCTATACATACTAGTTATTAGACATCATTGAAATCTCTGAATGTATAATTACCTACACAAGGAATAATTACTCTATAAATACACGTTCTCAGACACCAGAGCAAGCTCTGAATATATAATTACCATCTCAATGACTCATTACAGTACTCTATACATACTAGTTATTAGACATCATTGAAATCTCTCAATGTATAATTACCTACACAAGGAATAATTACTCTATAAATACACGTTCTCAGACACCAGAGCTCTGAATATATAAATACCTGCTCAATGACTAACTCCTTAGTAGCAGCCTCTGATATATCATGTATAAGTTCTGCATAATGATCAAATCCCATCTCTATAATCTTCTCTAGAGTAAAATCATTTGATTTATGATCAAAATCCTTCCCCATCTCGTTCTGTAATACAAAGTGAAACTTAATGTTATTACTGAAAGACAAATTGAAACTTAATGTCATTACTAAAAGACAAAGTGAAAATTAATGTCATTACTAAAATACAAAGTAAAATTTAATGTCATTACTAAAGAAAAAGTGAAACTTTATGTTTGTACCTGAATTTTGTCCCAATGTCTTTTTCTCATGGCTGTATTTTTCAGGTCATTAATCAGGGGCATGGTACGTTTGAACTGATCAACACGATTTTTACTTGTCTCAACAACTTCCCAGTTCCTATCCTAAAATGAAGAATTATCATAAATATAGAACATGTTTGTATAAGCAATTGTTTGGGAAGAAAAATATGTAACATATCAATATTTTCATTTATCTTTAAATAATCTTTTAATAACTGTGATTATTTATCAACATACAAGTAGCTCTGTAAGGGATCATAGGATAACACTTTTCTTTTATTTTGTAAAACATATAAGAACACAATACAGCTTTATTAGAAAACTATTTTGACTACTTACTGCTAATAGTTTACTATACTTCAATAGTTTTTTATGATCAGCAATAGCTGTAGCTTCCATGGTCTCTGTCTGTAGATCTACAAACTTGTTTACTTTCCATTCAGCCCACGATGTCTCCCATTCTTTGTTCATCAACCAGATATCTTCTATATATTGTAAATCCTGTTATAAAACAACCAGATTATTGAACCAACCAGTTATATCTTATATATTGTCATTCCTCTGGTAAAAATTATAAATGTAAGTAAGCTCAGAAAGGATACAAACTGCCCTGCAAAACTATTAGTATATGGAAATTAAGTCAGCGAATACACAGGGTGATTCATTTATTAAGTCACCGAATACACAGGGTGATTCATTTATTAAGTCAGGGAATACACAGGGTGATTCATTTATTAAGTCAGGGAATACACAGGATGATTCATTTATTAAGTCAGCGAATACACAGGGTGATTCATTTATTAAGTCAGGGAATACACAGGGTGATTCATTTATTAAGTCAGCGAATACACAGGGTGATTCATTTATTAAGTCAGGGAATACACAGGATGATTCATTTATTAAGTCAGCGAATACACAGGGTGATTCATTTATTAAGTCAGGGAATACACAGGGTGATTCATTTATTGACAAAAAACACCACAAAAACAAAGCAAAACCTGGTGTTAATCCCCAATATGGTATGCACTCTCGTTTGTTGGCCTCAGTCAATATACCTTCTCAATTTATTAATATTTTTTTATAGGAAGGTTGGTCAATGTTGGTATGTATGATAAAGGGTTTCATTTAGTCCAAGGATAACAAGGCCATTTGTTATCTGTTTCATTTCATGTCTTCTAAACTAAATATAATTAAAACCATTTCTATTTTCATTCTTCCTCCACAAAACTATTTCTTTATTCAGAGGCTAGTCTATGAGTATGAATATAATGAGACCATTTCTATTTTCAAACCCATAAAAACCATTTTGTGTATAGTGAGTTTATTTTTATTTTCCTACCTTCTCCATAAAAGCTATTTCTTTATTAGGTGGCTGATCTATTTTGAAGATATTGAGCCCATCTCTAATCTCTTGTTGAGCTTTCTTAAAGGCCATGAGCTGTTCCTGTACTACACTGATACTTTCTAAAGCTTCTCCTGTCCCTATAGTACTAGTAAACGGTCCATTCTTCTGAAAGTTGTCTAACAAGAAATGTACTTTTTTCTTGAACTCATCAGATTGAGCTAGTAATCCTGCTTTAAATATATCCTGAAAATATATATAATAATTCTTATAGAATTTGAATATACAGACAAACAAACAGATGGAGAGACAGAAAAAAGACAGAAAAGGGACATGCCGTCTATATAGTAGGTGTAGGATAAAAATGTGCACTGACCAGAGAAATAGCAGTTTTTGCATGAATTTACCCGATAAATCCATTTCATTATGGGTATGCCCAATAAAGTAGGTATATCAAGCAATATATAGGTGAATCAAGTATAATATAAATTTTCCAGCAATCAATGTATGTGTTCACTACAAAAATATACCTTATGTTTCTTCAGCATGCCTTCAGCCTCTTTCAAACTCTCTTGGAATATAAACCACTCATCTTTTAATTTTTCTTGTGTGGTCAAATACTGTAACAGAAAGTGTTCAATACAAATTTTAAAGATGTCAGCAAATTTAATCATAGAAACAGAAATGGCAGATAATATTTTGCTTTCCTAATTCTAAAGTCCTATATACCAATGATTGGTAGAACCTTGCAGTATTAGGTGTTCTTAATAGCTCTCATACACAGGTCAGAATATACCTCATATACTGGTTAGAATATCCATAATACACACACATTAATGACTTTCATAATGCTTCTTAATAAAAGGGTGTATATTAAAGTTATACAATCATTGGACATTTCTCCTTTAGAAAATATAGAAATTTCAAATTCACACTGCATGAAAGAGATCTATAGAACACTTAATGTCTAGTGGCAACTATTTGGTACATGATAAGTCATCTGATGAAATTTCCCCATTCAGACCTCACATGACTAGGAATTTATACATCCTGCACAACCAAACAGATGCCCAACTTTGAGAGGGTTTTACTTCCAGTCTGAAGAAAACCAAGGGATGATCATATTTCTATACCCAAGCCCCCCTTCCCCCATGGGATGAATCAGAAAACAAGGATTGTATTCTACTTTTATCTATACCTTTTCTTCTACTGTAACTTGATATTTCTCCAGAATCTGAAATTGTTCTGCCAGTGGTGCAAACTTTTCCTCTGTCGCTTCCAGCTCATTATGTAATTTGTCCCATAGGTTTAAACTAATACCTAATTCAGATAATGTCTGGGGAAGCTGATTTATTCTGTAAAATTATACCAAAATTATTAGTTGATAGTAGGTGTTTAACTGTTCTGTTTAGGCCCTTTTGGTTCTATGTTCTCATAAGTTTTCAATTGTAGTCTTTCAAAACTTTTGTTCATGAGCTGAACTGATGAAGGTTAATCCAGAAACATATGTTTATGCATGTAAACCACTTTATATAATGTTTTTTTTAATCCTATACTAAAGGTATATGCTACTTATGTATTTAAAAGTTATGAAACATCATCAGTTCTTAAAAATGTTTAAATATTATTAAGAATATAAAAATAGGAAGACATGGTATGTTTAATAGTAAATCTCTCCAATGTTATTAAAACTCATAAAACAACATTATGACCGGAAAAAACTACGAAAAGATAATAAATAGTCCATAATATTACACTTCACAGGAAAGTAAAAAATTACAAAAATCTTTTTACCTATCTCCATTTTCCACTAGATAATCCTGAAGATCCATCAGACTGGTGGTGGACATTTTCTTCAACAGTTGTGTGAACTTTGTTTGCCACTCCCGACAGTGGCTCATAATGGCCGTCTTCAGTGGAGAACAATCAATCATCATAAACTGTATGATTTCTATGGTCTCATGGGCCTCTACATTATTGGCAACTTCATCATATCTGTAATAAAAAGAGATTAAAGATAGCTGATTTATAATGGCAAATTAACAGGTTAACAGTCAATCATCGCAAAGTAAAATATTCAACCATTGGTCTTAAAAGATTTGAAAGTACAAAGCCTGGGCAGACAGACAGAACTATCACTAATAACAACTACTTTACTGTGCAGGGGGTATAATGTCATTTAATGGGTTGCAGGTTTCTGTTCTAGTATCTTGTGATATATATAAAGGTAGCTAGTTTAAACGTAAAGAGTCAATCATAAATATAAAGAAAATACTTTAAATTCAGAAATTTTGTTAGGTTTTTATTATTGTAAATTATGTGACTGCAGAGTGCATAAGTTTCGCAATAATAAATAGCATTCTGATATCTGATCAATAT